>NC_142069.1:17315445-17479820 GCF_059756535.1 Pantherophis guttatus | reverse complement strand
TATGTAACACCACCTTACTCTTTCAACTTTGGCTGAGGAATACAGAAGGGTGAAAAGAAGAAGAGAGTTGTTTTAGGGATACATGCAGGGGTGAAATGCTACCAGTTTGCACCGGTTCAGGCGAACCGGTAGTAATAAAAGCTACCGGTTTGGCCGAAGCGGTATTTCCAACGATCAGCTGTGCTGTGCAATTTATATTCACTAGAAAGCAGGAAATCCTGCTTTCTAGCGAATATAAATCGCGCGGCACAGATGTCCCCCCCCTGGTTCTACTTACCTTCAAATGGCTCCTTTTTCCACACAAAGTGTGCATTTGGTGCACACTGCGCATGTGTGTGCATACAGTGTGCATTTGGCATGCACTGCGCATGCACACGCAGCATGAAATTGGCGCACACTGTGCATGCGTGGGCAGCAAACTGGTCGCAACCCATGGAAGATTTCACCACTGGATACGTGTGTCATTCTCAAAATTGGAAATGTCAGTTATTGTTCTGCCCCAGCTAAGGACCGCAAAGAACACAGCACACACAAAGTCTGTCCAAAATTTAAATTTACTAAAATAACTCAGTCTTTTCCAAACAAAGGCTGTTAATAAACTTCCTTAACAGCCTAAAAGCATTCTAAGATAAGGTAATCACAGTCTTACTAGAGTTGGCAGAAAACCCAGAAGCAATTTTGCAGAAAATCCAGACACAAAAGAGAGTGAACTAAAGTTGTTCCCTACAGCTTCCTGCAAACGGCGTTCCTCCTTAAATAGGCTAAGGGAGTGGCCAATTAGCCCCAAGCCTTATTCTCGAGGAGACCTCCTCCTGAGCAGCCACTCCTGCCTTTTGGCAGCTCTGCGCACCCGTGCATTGAGAAGAGGGCTCCTCCTCTTCATCCTCTTCACTTAGAGGAGCTTCTGGAGGTTCTGGAGGCCCTGGCTGAATCCTTGCCTCTGGCACCACATCTTCTCCAGCCTCCTCACTGTCTGACTCGAGCGCCAGCTGCACAGGCTGCTGGTGCAGCACCACACCAGCCACCTCATTGTCGGAATCAGCTACAATCCACACAGGCCGCTGAGGGGCCACAACAGACCTTATCCAGGTTTTAAGTCTGAGCAGTGAACAGCATATATCCCACTTCTTAATAATTATGCCTTATTGGGTAAGGTACTATGTAGTAGATAGAAATGAAATCACAGCTGAAAATAGGACCAGATAGTGTAGGAGGTTCCAGTATGTTCTGGAGAGCCCATATCTTGAAGTACTCTTGCATATCCTGTGCTTCATAGCTGGCTGGAGACAATGTCACCATTCTGCAGTGTCCTTCTTCGCCATACTCCAATATCTAGCACAGCAGGACTGCAACAGCAATTGTAATCAATGGGAAGCGATGCAATCAATGCCCATACTAAATCCTACTGTATATATTTCTAATTTCACTAATCTTTTATCCCGTTTCTCCATTCCTTCCATATAAAGTTTAAACCCAAGAGAGAAACAGAAGGCACAAAATCTCTTCTCGAGATGGGCCCTAGTAATTTTAAACAGGCACTAGGAACAGATCATGAGCCAGGGAATAAGGAGAGAAATTCAATCTAAAACACTTTTTAAATTCTACCTGCATTTCCTCCCCTCCCCTTCCCATTAACTCCAAAAGAACAGAATCAAAAGCTTTGGGTCCATTTGAAGGAAATACCTGCAGACAAATAGCTCATCACTCTGACATGTGCCCAGTTTCTGCCTCAAAAATTGGCATGCAATCTTTAGCAGAGTTTCCTGCTGGCATATTTGAGCAGCTACTAGTAAAATGCAATTTCTCCCTTTGAAAGATTTTTTCCTCTCTTGTCAACATCTGTCACATTGAAAAGATTTTGGGCATTTCTCCTCAGCATCATAAGTGTTCTCTTCATTACAAGCAGCAATTTTATTTTCACCAATAATAAATCATAAAGAATAATTAGGAACAAGGTTAAGGGAATCAACGTCTAATACAGAGCAATGGTCCTAGTGGTCCATGATCTTACTGAAGACTGCTTTGATTTAATCTGATCTGATTTGATATGGTGGAGGGATAGCTGCCTGCCGTCTTATCCTCACATGCAGCCTTTTGTAGGAAGACAGCCAAACTGGTCTGTGGTAGCAAAATTCAGGAGTCTGAGAGTACTGTTTCTGACTAACATATTTTATTAAAAGACACAAGTTGGAACTTGTTAGTTGGAAAAAGATGTTACCAGACTCTTCCTGAGCTTCTGACTTCTGGCTAATTTCACAAGGTCTCTGCAAAAATCAATTCAGAACACCAGTAGGAATCGTCTGTTCTTTCCCTCCTGCTTGCCAGAGAATGTGAAAAATGTGAAACAAAAGTGAAAAGGGGGAAAAAAGTGTGAAAAAGGGAAAAGAATGTGAGAAACAAAAAACATCTCCGAGAAAACTCTTCCCAAATGGGTAGAGCAGGACTCCCCAAAATAGCCACCAATGAACCCCATGAGTCAATGAAACTATCCAAGGGGTCAATGTTGGTCCTTTTATTCTTCATAATACTATTGGTTCAAGTAGTATTTATTAAATTATTCTCATGGAATAAAGGTTTGGAGACCTGAAACTTCATGAAGGGGCCGATGAGCTGAAGACTTTGGAGACCCCTGAATTGAAGTTGTGTCCATCTGCTATGATGTACTTGGCAAATTGTGGATGATTGTGCTTATTCTATAGCATGCATGCCTATATATGCACTGTTGTGTTACCTGGGAGCCAAAATGGGGCGCATGAGGACTCCTGGAAGGGGCAGGGCGGGGCAGAGCCAGCCAGCAATTTAACTACCGGTTCGCCTGAACCGACCCGAACCAGTTGGATCCCACCACTGGTCATGCTGGCCACATGACCACGGAAGTGTCTTTGGACCTCGGTTAAGAAACAGAGATGAACAGTACCCCTGAGAGTCAGATACAACTGGACAGAGGAAATCTTTACCTTTTAACTCTCTTCTAGTTCTTTAATTAAACTATCTCTGACACTCTCTCTTTAGGTACTGAGCTGAATAAACATATTGGTAAAGCGGCCACCACATTTTCCAGACTTACAAAGAGGGTATGGCTTAATAAGAAGCTGATGGAACATACAAAGATCCAGGTCTATAGAGTCTGCGTCCTGAGCACACTCTTGTACTGCAGTGAGTCTTGGACCCTCTAGGCACGGCAGAAGTGAAAGTGGAACACCTTTCATATGCACTGTCTCCGATGAATTCTTGGCATCCCCTGGCAGGACAAAGTTCCAAATAGCGCAGTCTTGGAACGTGCTGGAATTTCTAGCATGTATACACTATTGAAAGAGTGACGTCTACGCTGGCTGGGGCATGTCGTGAGAATGGTTGATGGTCAGATTCCGAAAGATCTCCTGCATGGAGAATTAGTGCAGGGAAAGCGCCTCAGAGGGAGACCACAGCTGCGATATAAGGATATCTGCAAGAGGGACCTAAAGGCCCTGGGAATGGACATTAACAACTGGGAAACCTTGACCTCCGATCGTTCAGCTTGGAGGCTAAAGACGCAGCATGGCCTTCTCCAATTCGAAGAGACACATGTTCGGCAGGCTGAGGCAAAGAGGCAGTCCCGGAACCAGCGAAATCTGGGGGCTGGGCAGGGGACAGAATGTATCTGCCGTCAGTGTGGAAGGGATTGCCACTCTCGAATTGGCCTTTTTAGTCACACTAGATGCTGTTTTAGGACCTCTTTCCAGAGCACAATACCATAGTCTCTTGAAACTGAAGGATGCCAATGACTAAGTTCTTTAATTTTAATATGAACAGCAAAGACTTAATTAGAAGACTTCCAGTGTCCCTTCCAGCTCTATGATTCTATGAATTCTTGATCAATCAGTGATGTTCATTCCCAGCCTTTAGATCAGGGGTCTCCAGCCTTGGCAACTTTAAGACTTGTGGACTTCAACTCCCAGAATTCCTCAGCCAGCTTTGCTTTGCTGGATGAGGAATTCTGGGAGTTGAAGTCCACAAGTCTTAAAGTTGCCAAGGTTGAAGAGCCCTGCTTTAGATCACACTCTCCTGCTTGATTGGTGATTAAGGAATAAGCAGAACTGTCATTGGTCCCTCCTGAGTAAATCAGGAAAAAGAGGACTTCCTTGAAATAAAGCCTCTGATGGCAGCACTAGCATGGGCAGCACTACCCATCCGGTTGCATTCCGGCCAGGGTTTTATGCAGCTGTCCTTAAGAGGATGCAGTGGCGTTGTGGGTAAGGAATTCCATCCACTACATCCTGTTGCACAAAGAACAACAAACAGCAAGCATTGATCCAAAATAAATGAGATGTGTGGCTCTCTCAAAAAAAAAAAAATTGTTAGCAAAACTAAACAAGCTTACCCTGCAAAACATGATTTTAGTTTGATTATTTCCAATGTCAATATTTTATTTTATAAGGTTTCAAGCTTCTGTTACCATTTTGATAGGTAGATTAAACATATATTATGAAAAAAAAATGATTTATTTCTTCCCAAACTGCAACAAAAATGATAACTGACACTCATTGAGCAAATTACGGAGTTTTAGGACAGATAGAAGAACAACATTTAAGAATCCTGATTTATTTATTTATTTATTTATTTATTTATTTATTTATTTATTTATTTATTTAATTTGTATACCGCCCTTCTCCCAGAAGGGACTCAGGGCGGTGAACAGCCAAAATTAAAAAACATACAAATGCAAAAGTTAAGATAATTAAAAGAATTAAATCATTGGCTACCCAATTTAAAACCCCAAATCTATAAAATTTAAAATCCCAATTATTTATTCTAACTGGTGGGGTATCCTACTTATGCAGAAAAATTATTCCCAAGCTAACCCATGAATTTGTTTTCATTGAGAATTACTGGAGATTGAATTCAAAACGTTTTACATACAAGATTTGGTGATGGAAGCGACTATTGATCACTGAGCAACAGAAAGCCACGGCTGAGTCAATACATTACATAAAGCCAGAAAATGTCTTGATTTGGATTTAGCACAATTTGTAAATCCAGCAATTGTGTTTTCTAACCAAGACTTGTACCTTGGTGTTATGCCTGAATGAAGTTCACTCAACAGGCTGTAATTAAAGTAAACATTACTCTGATTTGTGAAACCCATTCATTACATTTAGCCTCCAACTGACAAGGAATCATTGAAGCTTCAAAATTTCATTCACTATTTTTCCATTTTAAAAATAAAAGTTATGGTTCAATTGGAAAAATACATATTAACAGGAATTCTAAAACAAAACCCTTTTTAATTCTTTGATCCATTTGGCTTAGAATATATCCACAAAGGAGGTTTTCTCTCAGTTATTTTTGGATTGAAATTACAGCTAAAAAAAAAGAGTTTGCAAGTCATGCATGTCCACTTAACTGGCTCAACACTTAACCTTTTTGTACGGTAGATAAATTAAGTACAGCATGGAAATAACTATATTATCTGAAATATAGCTAAAGCAAAACACTGAAAGGAAATTTTGTTCTCACCTCTTGTCCACAAGTCACCACAATCAATGCCCCCCTAAAAGATAAAGTACCATAAAGGTAAAGGTAAAGATTCCCCTTGCACATATGTGCTAGTCGTTCCCGACTCTAGGGGGTGGTGCTCATCTCAGTATCAAAGCCAAAGAGCCAGTGCTGTCTGAAGATGTATCCGTGGTCATGTGGCCGGCACGACTAAATGCCAAAGGTGCACGGAACGCTGTACCTTCCCACCAAAGGTAGACCCTATTTTTCTACTTGCATTTTTTACGTGCTTTCGAACTGCTAGGTTGGCAGAAGCTGGGATAAGTAATGAGAGCTCACCCCGTTACACAGCACTAAGGATTTGAACTGCTGAACAGCCGACCTTTCAATCGACAAGCTCAGCATCTTAGCCACTGAGCCACCACGTCCCTTATTAAAGTACCATACAATTCTACAAATGCTTGATGAGATACGGATTCCAGAAATGAATGAAGTTTCCAAAAAGTAGGGCTACTATGTTAATATAAGCTGTTAGTTGAACCAAGTATCTTCTGAATTACAATAGATAGCTGTAGATAGGGCTATGCAGTCTATTAGGGAATAGTCAGCATGACTTGACTCACCATCCATGTATCCATGCAGCCTACGAGAATCCTGTTACTTACAGTAGTTGTGTTATCAGTGCTTCCAAATCTATCAGGCGTGAAAGATCAGGACCATATGTGATGTTCCAATTAAACTAATTTGTTCATTCCTATGCATAGGAATCTACTCAACTAACAGTTAGCACTATCTTGACATTAGATAAGGGTCAACGGAATTCAAGAGGAGTTAGACTAAATCCATTTGTGGTTACATACAGACTGTAGGCTGATTCCTCTTTTGACTCCGCCCCTAGGTTCTGTCACTCTTTCTCCTAAAAAAGCAAGTTTAGATACTGTCATGAAGAATAACCTGTGTATTCAATGCATTCTTGGATGATGGAACATTTACTTTGAATGAAAAAATAGGAAGGAAGATTTTTTTTTTAAATCATGGCCCTGTTCTGCTTCTGTGCTTTTCCATGTCTACAGATATTCCCTCTCTCCCTGCCATAAAAACAAAACAATCAAGCTTTTATACTAATTTGGATTTTTAGTTTGCAAGCTAGAAACAGCATAAATCAAATCCTCTTTAAGCCAAATCTCCCTCCCAAGGATTTATTAACCTTTTCACCCACTGGAATAAAAGCAAATAATTCTAAGTACTTCCACTGCCCAAACCCTCCGAAAAACTTTTGTTCTTACCAGGTTCTCCCACTTAATATTTATAAGTGACAACACACAGATCAGCTGATCAATAATGAAACTCAAAAACTGGCATCCAATCAAGACCCCATGCCCATCTTTCACTCGTTATTTTTGCTATAAGAAAGGAGAAACCCACTCAAGATGAAGAGAAATGATAAAACTGCTCCTCTGTTCAACCAAAAGATGTACCGCAATTGCAGTATTACAGACCTGGATTGTGCAGACAGTGTTGGTAGGCAAATACGATATGTATTGAAATAAATAAAGATAGGGAGGGGAACAACTACACATAGTGTGTAATTGTATGTGGGAATGATCTTGAGAGACTGAGTAAAGAGTTACTGCCTAAGGAGCAGTCAATAAGAGGGAGCAGTCAATAAGAGGAAGCATAACCCACAGTTGTATAGTGGAGAAGCTCAGGGGGTCTCCCTTGCTAAGTTATTGGGTTGTACCAGAATGGGACAACTCTCTGCAGCCAACTTGCCACAGCCATCTTGCTGTGGCCATATTGCCATGGCCAACTCACTGTAGCCATCTCGCAGTGGCCAACCCGGCATGGCCATCTCATCATGGGACAACTTGCCAGGGGACAATTCCTTGCAGGATAAGATAAAGGTAAAGGTTCCCCTAGCACATATGTGCTAGTCATTCCCGATTCTAGGGGGCGGTGCTCATCTCCGTTTCAAAGCCGAAGAGCCAATGCCAAAGACGTCTCCGCGGTCATGTGGCTGGCATGACTAAACCCCAAAGCAGAACATCAGAAGCATTTTGGCCTGTATTTGGCTTTTGACATTCATTGTCCTTGAACAGGTTCCTAAGCGTTCTTCCATTTTTTCTTGCACCTCAAGGATTGGAGAGGACGAACGCTGTTACCTTCCCACCAAAGGTGGTCCCTATTTTCCTACTTGCATTTTTTACGTGCTTTCAAATGGCTAGGTTGGCAGAAGCTGGGACAAGTAATGGGAGCTCACCCCGTTACGCGGCATTATAACTCAACACAATAAATAACTCAAAGGATAACTCAATACAATAAATGTTATCTGCCACTGTTTCTATTGACAAAAATGGAAATAATGTAGAAGAAACAGTAGTAGATAACATTTATTGCAATCCGTGAATTGCCCCACGAGAAGTTGTTCTATGGTGAGTTGGCTGCAGTGAGTTGTCCTGCTGTGAGTTGGCCATGGCTGGATGGTCATGCTAGGTTGACAATGGCGAGATGGATAGGAGAAGTTGACCAGTGTGAGATGGCCGCAGAGAGTTGTCCTAGACCCAGGTTGTACAGGTGACAGTGGGAGAACTGTACTTTCAGACTTGCAAGATTCTGTTAACATAGCTTACAATAAAGTAGAATTAGTTCACCTGGTAGTGGTTTCTGTCTGGTCTACTGGGGAAGATTGACAAGTATTCTTCAGGTGGAAAACCTATGAAACACTTTCCTTCCAATACAATACAAAAGACTTGAGAGACTGGCACTAAATCAAGGAGAAACATAGCCAGAAATGCACTAGATGATGGATGGTTTGCATGGAATGCTACAACTTACCTTGCACACCAGATGCCTAGAACAAAAGGCAAATCTGCATTATGCTCTTAAGTACTGTGTTTCCCCGAAAATAAGACCTTGTCTTACATTTTCTTGAACCCCAAAATAAGCACTTGGCCTTATTTTTGGGGAGGTCTTATTATTTTGGGGCACATGGAGCAAGACGGGACTCCTCTTGCAGTCTTACCTGATTTCCACCTCTGTCTCCCTAACCCTAACCAGAGAAAATGGTGGGAACTGGCTGCGCATGCATTTAAATATTTTAAGGGAGGGCTTATTTTTGGGGAGGGCTTATTTTTTGGAGGGCTTATTTTAGCGCATGCGCTCAAAAGCCTGATTGGGTTTGTTATTAGGGGATGTCTTATTTTAGGGGAAACGGTAATTATTCCACACATTTTCTTTTCTGGAGCCCTAGGAATTCTAAGACTTGGGGCACAATGAGCCCCAAAAACTTTGATGTATTAGCATTTCTCGGATTTTATAGAGGGAAGCCAAGAGAATTACAGCTGATACAAAAGTAATATATGATTATAGGTAGACATTCCTAGAATCTTCCCACCCATCTCCGATTTAATTTCCTTCCTTATCAATTTTCTTATTATTCATTTGTTAGATTTACATCCCACCTTTGGTTTCAGGCAGCAAATCTCATAAGAGATTTGCTGCCTGAATCTGATCACATTTTTCAATATTGTCTTCTGATTGATGTGCATAGCTTTATGCATCTTTTGGCACCTGGGGCTTTCGATAGTGATCTGCCTATGCAGCTATGGGGACATCGCTTCATCTGAAGTTCTCCCATCTGTACTTCAGTAGACTTGAGCCATCCTCTGAAGGTTATAACACACGGCGCATTTTAAGGCTTTTGGCTCTAGGATTTCAAGAACTTACCAATGAATCTAATGGCATGGAATGGGCTTCCTGGAAGCACCAGAATATTTGCTTTGTTGTAATGCCTGGCAAAAATCCAACACTGCTGATTCATGTTGATTCAAAGAAGCAATAACAGATGTTTGGCTTATATGTGACCTTTTATTCCCTCTGTTTCTAAAACAGTGTTTCGGAGGGACTTCGCTTCTAGAAAGCCTACTGTGATCAAAATATTGTTCACTGCTTCATGGTGTTGTATAATAAAATTAATTTTGTTCAGTCCAGTTCACATGGGTTTTTTTTTTCCAAGGGACTTATTCCATGTCATTCATCTGAAGGGGACTTGAATTCTCCCTCCAGTGTTTTCTTCTTTGATATTGAAATACCTTGACAAGTTTCTTAGACGTGTGAAGCTACTGCTGTGATGGAATGGAAAATGTTTGAGAACACTTCACAGAGGGTTTGGGGGTTTTTTTGTACCACTATCATGCCCTCATTCCCTTAAAACTCATATTGTCCATCTGAGAAGAAGCAAAGTGAAATATTTCCAAGCAGTTGGGTAGAGGTGCAATTAGGTTGGAATTGCACAGTTAAAGGAGTAGAACTAAATTTCTCCTTCGCTTCATTTGTCCAGTTTAATTGTTTCTGCTCCCCAGAAAGTGAGGGAGGGAGAGTTTAGTGCAATAAACTATCCTTGAATCTCTAATATTCAGAGCCTTGGTGGAGCAACGGACTAAAGCGTTGTTAAATAGCACTTAGCCGCCAACTGCCTGCAATTACTGCAAGTTCAAATCTCACCAGGCTCAAGGTTGACTCAGCCTTTCATCCTTCCGAGGTAGGTAAAATGAGGACCCAGATTGTGGGGGCAATAAGCTGACTTTGTATAATAAAGAACACCGCTTAGGGGGCCCCAAAGCCCTACTAAGCAGATATATACAAAAGTATGAAGGCTATTGCTTAACGCATTGTAAGCCACCCTGAGTCCCTGAAGGGCGGCATGTAAATCGAACCAATAAATAAACAATAAATAAATTCAGGAGAGATTTGGAGGATGATTGAAATGGAAAAATCCATGAAATGTATTAAGCCTCCTCCAACTTCACAAACCAACTTCCTTCCTTCACATAGTTACTTTTACATCCTTTCTCTTTTAAAATAATCAGAACATAATACCGTATTACAGATAAGAAACTAAAACTGTATGACCCTTGTTGGGTCACACCTTGAAGTCTACAGATATCACCAGATGTTCGTTGCAGTGAGACTCAAAGCCAGTCTTATAACTGCTCCCTTCTAGTGATTGCATTCCAAGAAGAGAAATATTACCTCCTGGACAGGAATACACAGCTTTTATTGTGACTTGCAACTGTCATGGTAGATGAATGTTCTTTGGCCCAGGTTCCTCCTACATTATTTCTAGCTTGGTCTTCATATTCTAACTAAAGCACCAGTTCATTTGAAAAACACAGATCCTTCTTCCAAAACACCCCTACATCAGAGATGAGAACTTGCCAGAGGTATTGATTCTTTTGCCACCCACTGGTGACAGTTGCAAAAGATCAGGGAAGAAAACTTATACACAGAATTAAAAAATAAGTGGATTTTTTTTTTTAAAGAATCAGAGTTGAAAAAGTGATCACAAAATTCAGAAATATGGGCAACCTCACAAATGTAAACATCGAAGATAGGTTCTGCCTAAAAATAAAAGTAGATAATCTAGGAATGCTTATGCCACAAAACATTGCTATTGTGAAATTTACAACAAATGGTGATCCTTAGAACTGTAGCTAGTAGAGAATAGAATAGAATAGAATAGAATAGAATAGAATAGAATAGAATAGAATAGAATAGAATAGAATAGAATAGAATAGAATAGAATAGAATACTTTATTTGTCCAAGAGTGATTCGACGCACAAGAAATTTGTCTCTGGTGTAGAAGCTCCCAGTCTACATGCAAAGCAACAGAGTAATAATAATAATACCAATCAGAAGAGAAAGTAGATAGCAAGAAGGATAATAATAACACTACAGCATGGATAAATATACATAGATACTAGGCAGTACTGCGAGAATTAGGTGTTCAACAGAACGATGGCATGAGGGGAAAAACTGTCAGTGTCTAGTTATTTTGGCATGCAATGACCTATAAGCAGTGTCCTGGGGTCTACAACAATTCACCACAGCCAAATCACCATGAACAACTTGCTGCAGCCAACCTGCCATGGCCAACTCACCGTAGCCAATTTGCCACGGGACAATTTGCCACGGCCAACTCACCACAGAACAACTCACTGTGGGACAAGAGTGACACTAATAACAAAGAAATAGAGGAATAGAATCATTAAAGAAAGGATGCCAACGGAGGGACAAAATGTGAATAACAAAAATTAAAATATTTTTTAAAATAATTTTAAATAATTAAATTGAATTGTTGAATTGTCCAGCAGCAAATTGTCCTGTGGCAAATTGTCCTGTTCCGGCGTCCCGAGTTGAAATGTTTTATATCCAGGATGTGAGGCAGGAGTGGGTTCTACTTACCTTTACCACTGGTTCACAACGGGATCACGCACGCACGCACGCACGCTCGCATGCGCAGATCGCTGATGACGACATCCGGGGCGGTGGGCGGGGCTTCCTGTCAGTTTTACTACTGGTTCTTGCGAACCGGTCTTAACTGGGGGCAACCCACCACTGATGTGAGGGATCTATAAGATATTTTCTCAGTCCTCTTTCTATGGAAGGCAGACTGGTTGCAATTGTTCTTTCTGCAGTCCTAACCAGTGGTGGGATTCAGCCGGTTCTCTCCAGATCACGCGAACCAGTAGCAGCGACTGTGGGAGGCGCTGCCCACCCACCCGGACGTAATGCGCAACTACTGTACATGCACAGAAAGCCATGCGCATGCACAGAAGTGGCATGTGCGAGCGCAGAAGTGGCATGTGCGAGCGAAAAGAGCACCCGTGCACGCACGCTCACATTTGCAAACTAGTAGGGAAGGTAAGTGAACCCCACCTCTGTGGAGTCTGTACCTGTCCTGTTTGGTTTCTGTACAGACCCAGTAATTCCTCCATAAAACTGTATCAACAGCTCCTGGGACAGCCTGAACTTCCCGAGTTGATGCAGAAAGAACATTCTTTGTTGTACCTTTTTAATGATGGTTCTAATGTTGTTTTACCAGGATAAATAAGTCTGAAAAATGAGATATTTTTTGCCTAAAAATATGGACTAAATGAAATATCACTCCCCGCCTACATCAGCCATTGTAGATTGGAGCGTCCAGAATTTATTATTCTTTTTAAATTTTTCAGGCTTCTCTCATTTTTCATCCAGAAGCTCCTCCATTTTGAGCTGAGAGAATGAGACTGGCCCCAAATCATGCAGTGAGCATCCATTGCTGAAAACAAACTTAAAACTGGCCTTTTCGAACTC
The DNA here is from genome assembly GCF_059756535.1 of Pantherophis guttatus. Classification (NCBI taxonomy): domain Eukaryota; kingdom Metazoa; phylum Chordata; class Lepidosauria; order Squamata; family Colubridae; genus Pantherophis; species Pantherophis guttatus. Next base: position 17,467,210 of record NC_142069.1, on the reverse strand, counting down.
CTCATCTAAGTCCTCAGCCAGATGTTACATAGCACCAGTTACATAAATAAGCAAGAATTAATCCAATGTTCCTTCCCAACGTGGGATATTGGAATGATGAAACAAGTCTTGTGAACTTTAGAAAAAGCGTTTTTTCCCTTTACTACCTTCATCATTTTTTCCCTCTGTTGGGGTTTCAGAACTGTAAGAAAAGCTTTCATCGTGTGCCATTTCCTTACACAGCGGGATCCCAGCATGTGTTAGGAAAAGCATCCAAGGCAGGATTGTTTTGGGTCAGCTGATGCTTCAATGTAGACATAGCCTTTCTCTTAATTAATCTGATTTTTAGAAATGTTCCAAAATTATTCAGGTTACCTTAGAGTATATCGCTATAAAATGATATTTGCAAAGATATTATCTGACAAAGAAGAAGCAAACTTCGTACATTAAAGGGAAACTGAAAAATAAAAGTAATGAGAAGTGGGAAAATAAATCTAGGTATGGACTAATTATGGAACTTTTAAAGCAGGGCTTTAAACACTTTTTTAAAATGTTTTTAATGGTTTTGTCATTGCTTTTAATTATGGGGCCAAATATATATATATATATCTTTTTAATTGTATTTTAATGTTTGTAGTTTATGTTTTTACTTTGGCTGTACACCGCCCTGAGTCCTTAGGGAGAAGGGCGGTATATAAATTCGATATAAAATAAAATAAATAAATAAAGGGCTGAAATCCAGCAAGTTCTGACAGGTTCTGGAGAACCGGTAGCAGAAATTCTGAATAATTCGGAGAACCGGCAAATACCACCTCTGCCTGGCACCAGAGTGGGGTGGGAATGGAGATTTTGCAATATCCTTCCCCCAGGAGTGGGGAGGAAATGGAGATTTTGCAGTATCCTTCCCCTGGAGTGGGGTGGGAACGGAGATTTTGCAGTATCCTTCCCCTGCCATGCCCACCCAGCCACACCCACAGAACCGGTAGTAAAAAAAATTGGATTTCACCACTGTTTTAAAGGATATCTTTGCTGCCTCGGTTCTCCCAAATGTGAAATACATGCTTTGCATGCTGATCGCCTAGTTTCAGGCTCTTATTCAGCCAATAAAAAAAGGCTGAATAATTTCTGCATGTGGAGCTCACATTTTTCTTTAAAATCAGCCTCCAAGAACCTCAGGAGCAAAGCTGTGGTCAGAGTTGAGTAACTGGGTTTGGAGGTTGAAAGCAAAATTTTGAATCAAGGATAGGGGCTTCATGAAGCCCTGAGCCATGAGTTGCTGACCTCAGAGTACAAACAAATCCCTTTCTAATCTCTTAGAAAGCAAATGGAGAGGGGAAGACTTTCCGAAATCCTGAGTTGCTGCTGCTGCTGCTACTCAACATGCAATATTAGGACTTTTGGTCTCTTAGCGCTACCCAACTGAGGTTGTAGCAGATTAATTTGTCTAAATGCAGAATGGTGAATTGCTGCTCAGCATGGCAAATTAACTTCATGAAGGTAGGAAATGAAGCTAAGGATTTGCAAACCTGTGGGGAAAGTCTGAGGATTGGAGAAAGCATGAACTCATTAGTCTTCATCTAAGAGGAAGACCGTACCCCCACCACTGAGGGATAGCAAATAGATCCAGGAAATGAGAGGAACATTAATCATGGAGCTGGGATTACAAATTTGAACTTGGTGTAAAAATTGAACTTTTTATACGCCATGCCAGAGCCGTGGTAGACTTCTTATGTAGGAAGACTCTGGCTATATAGATAACCAGAAGTGATCTAAGGCGGCTTTCCAAGATGTTGATATTTAATGCAGAAGATATAGTCCTCTTATGCAGACCCTTTAGAGCAGGGGTGTCAAACTCACGGCCCGTGGGCCAGATGCATCACATGCTGGCCATGCCCACCCCAGTTTAGCGAAGGGGAGAAAAGTCTCAAAACATCACATGATGACAACGTCACATGATGACAACGTCAGTGGTGGGTTTCTCCCGATTCAGCCTGGTTCCACTGAGCCGGTAGCGGTGACGATATGATGTCACCGAACCAGTTCTGCCCCCCCTTTCACCCCACCCACCTCCGCGTTATTCTTACCTTTTATTTGGCCCCACCCCCAATCTATTGCTGCCTCCTGAGTCCCAGCTGATGGCTAGAGGGAAAAAAGCTGTTTAAACTCTTGCTGCGGGGCTTCAAAGGGCCGCCCTACAGCTGATCAGTGTTAAAAGAAAACAAATGAGTAGACCGATGCCTGCAAAAATAAATGGGCAGACCAGTGCCTGCAAAAATATATGAGTAGACTGATGCCTGCAAAAATAAATGGGTAGACCAGTGCCTGCAAAAATACATGAGTAGATCGGTACAGCTCTGCAAGCAGTTAAAAGCCTGGTAGACCAGTACCTCTGCTAAATCCTAAATAATTGTCACATGACCATCAAAAGCCACACCCACAAAATAAGCCATGCCCACAGAACCGGTAGTAAAAAAATTTAGAACCTACCCCTGGACAACGTGACGCCTTGAGTTTGACACCCCTGCTTTAGAGAAATATCCTATACAATGTAACAATGTCAACATAAATCAGGGTTGTTCAGTACAATTATAAACCATGATCTGATTTACTTTTAACAGAAGTGATATCCACTCCACATCCAGTAAATCAATAATTCCTTATGCAAACATCTAGCTGAAAAAAAAAATCAGCTTGTGGGATATTTGGGGAAGAAATGACAAACTGAAGATGGCTTAGCAAAAGGCAGAGCTGGTGGGCAGAGCTGGGGAACAAGAAGCCATCAATTAGATGGGCTATTTAAAATCCACTCCAGATAAAGAGAGGATTTGAGATTGCCCACAAGTGCTCCAGACAGTTGCTTCTCATGACAACACTGCAAGACAACGTTCTTCGGCAGTTTAAACTCTGGAAGACGAGGGAATGGTCATCTTGCTCAAACCATGGTCAACCTCTTTGAAAGGACATTAAATTTGCTTCTTCCCTTTCTAATCACAATCAGACATTGCTTACTAAGTATTTTTCAGCCTTTTTGAAACTTTTGGATCAACATGACGGAAAATTGGTGAATTTCCTTCAAACTTTAAAGAAAGAAGTTTTAATTTCAAGTTTAAGGACTTTAAAAACCGGGTGGGGTGGGGACAATTAACAGCAAAATGGTGAATAAACCTTTGATTTTAGAAAGTTACAAACAGATTAAGGGTCTACATAAATTTGAAATAAGATTTTGGAATGAATTATAAAGAATCCTTCCCATAGGAAAATGTTTTTTGAATTGAAAAGAACATAAACCTTTAAAAACTGGACACTAGAGAGAACAAGAAGGAACTAAATATTACAGTTAAAGGAGAAGAACTCTTGAACTCAGTTACTAATACAGAATGAAGCAAAATATTTTAACATTGGACATAGTTAAGGATACTTTTGTTCAATAGTCCCAAAAATTAATTTTAACGGGGTCTGGCTCTATAGGTAGACTGTGCACAAAAGATGTTACAGAACAAGTTCTACCTCACAAGATTGAGACTGGATTGAAAATGGATTTAAAAGTGACAGGCTACAAGAATGACATGGAAAGACATGTTACATTGAATATACAGGATACACACTGACTGATTTCTTAATAATTAAAAGATATACAAACAACAAACCAACAGAGTGACCTGGATAGTTTTCTTATATTGGATTTATAAAAGAGGCTTGTTAAAATTTTGAAAAATTTTGTGAGAAGAGACAATGAATCACTGGAACATTGACATTATTTGAAGGAACTATCAGTATTATTAGAAGCAAAAGAAGGGAATATAAAATTGGTTTATTTGATCAAGACTAAAATAAATACATTGTTATCTCTGGTAATCCTTAATGCACTTTTGCTGACTATGGTAGGACTAAACAATCCTCAGTCAGAATAGAGCTGGAAGGAACCTTGGGGGTCTTCTATTCCAACCCCCTGTTCAAGTAGGAGATCCTATACCATTGTGGACAAATGGCTGTCTAATCTCTTCTTAAAAATCTCCAGTGATGAAGCACCCACAACTTCTGAAGGCAAGCTGTTCCCTTGGTTAACTGTTCTCATTGTTAGAAAGTTTCTCCTTAATTCCAGGTTGCTTCTCTCCTTGATTAGTTTCCATCCAGTTTCTTGTCCTGCCTTCTTGTGCTTTGGAAAATAAATTCACCCCCTCCTCTTTGTGGCAGCCCCTCAAATACTGGAATACTGCTATCATATCACCCCTAGTCCCTCTTTTCTCTAGACTAGCCCTATCCAATTCCTGCAACTGTTCTTCATATGTTTTAGTCTCCAGCCTTTAATCATCTTAGTTGCTCTTCTTTGCGCTTTTTCCAAAGCCTCAACATTGTTTTTGTAATGTGGTGACCAAAATTGGAAGCAGTCTTTCATGTGTGGTCTTATTAAGGTTTTATAAATGGTACTAGTACTTCACTTGATGTTGAGGTTTTATGAAGAATGAGGTTTTATGGATTTGTTAGATAAGAGATGGGATATGGGGAAACGAGATCATTTATTCCACTTTAAGAGACATTCATAAGTTACCAAAATTGTTTATACTTGTAATGAAGATGGGAAGTCACTTCTTTATATATTTCTTTTCTCTTTTTTTTACTATATTCTCTTTTTTATTTTATCCTTTCTATTCTTTCTTCTTTTTTCTTTCTTTCTTTTCTACACCTTTTACTTTTACTTTTTATTCTTTTAGGGATTTTTTTAGTTTGTATCAGTTTTTATTGTTGTAATTATAATTCTTAATAAATTACTATTTTTTTAAAAAAAATCAGCTTCGGTAGACTAACACATGCACCCATTTTACTGCATTAATTGTGAAAAATAGCTGCCTATTTTCTACACCACCCATATCATGGAAAGTGCAACATTTAAATGTATGCAAGCAATGCTAGACCTTTAAATCACTTTCTTATTCCAGAATTAAGGAGGAGTAGAATTACCACATGCTATAAATTTCTAGGAACTGTATCATTCCAGACTGGGAAATTCCTTCTATTTAAAATGAAAATAAAACCTGCCCATTAATTATTAAGTATTATGAAGAAGAGGGACACGCTCTCAGAAACAGGCAGGAACATTTGGTGAGGGGGATTTATATGGGATTCTATTACATGGGAAGATAAAAAAAAAATGGAAGATAAAAAAAATAAAACAATCTAGGAAGCCCTCTACCAAAAACACATGTTGTGTTGCAAAAAGTGTCTGGAATAGTGAGCTTAATAGTATATAAAGTAGAAAGAGAAGAAATTAAGTACCTCCTGTTTTGGGCTGTGGACTTCAACTTCCAGAATTCTTCAGCCAACATGGGAATTCTGGGAGTTGAAGTCTTCTCATTGTAAAGTTGCCAAGTTTGAAAAGTTGCCAAGTTTGAAACTCATTGCATAAAATCAAGTCAGCTGTGTGCCAACTGCCCCTCACTTCTCAAAATAATGTGTTTCCCCCTAAGAAACTTTCACTCTCTATTCAGGAAATAGTGGCCAATGGCTTTAAGAGATTACCGGCTCTGTTTTTCAAGCTTTTATTTCATTATCCCTCTGGCAGATGGCAGATTGGCTTCCAGATGTCACCCAAGCTACACCTGTCAAAATGTCAACCTCTACACATTTTTTTTTAAAGGGCAACCTGTTCTGTTTTGCCTTATTCACACATTAACACTCTATTTACTGAAGCCAAGAGAGGAGTTAAATGTTTACTAACGGAATCAGGGCACCAGGTTCCACCAGGCTGACTTAAGGAGTTTCAAGGCACATCACATCCCACAGACCTCTCTAACTGTGAAGACATGGATGCAGCTTAGTTACCAATCCATCTTGGCATCTACCGGTAGTTACTATCTGCTCAAAGAAAAATATTCTGCAATACAGCAACTATGCCTGCATGAATCACATAGACAGAGTAATGCATTCCCTGGATGGATTCTTAAGATCATGCTAAAACCTTGTTTCCTTAACCATGGTTTGTCAAATGACCAAAATGTGCTAGTTCAAAAACTGATGTGTGCAAAATGTTCCATCATGGAATATTCCAGCCTTGAAATAGCTCTGTCAATCTTTTCAGAGGTGGCCCAGGTAAACTACCCTGGATCAGAAAACTTTTGAAGCGTTTTCAGAACACTCAGAAAAGTCAAACTGTTCTAGGACAAACATTTTGCACAGCCATCTTCATTCATAAATCATGGTTTAACGGTTATGGCTTTAGTTTGGCCAGATTCTATCCATTAGGTGTAAGCAAATGAAGGATTGGACTCAGTTTGGCCTTGGACCTGACAGGCATCTAGCATTCAAGACAGATACTTCATGGCATGCTGGCTGGGAAATTCTGAGAATTAATAATCCACATTTCATAAAAGTTGTCTAGGTTGAGAAATACTGCTTTTGGGCATTTTTCTATTTTGAGGTAAATCAGGCCCTTTGAGAGTGTGACAGTGTGTGTGTGTGTGTCTGTGTGTTCAGGGTGTCTATACACAGGGTGTGTATACATGAGGTACCAAAATTCAAGCTTCATGGGACAATTGCGATATGTTTTATTAATCAATATTTTTACTGAGAAAATGTTGGAGTACTTACTTAGGAATGTTCAAAGGACATGTATCCAATGAGCAAGGAAGGATTTAAAAGAAAATGGCAGTCAATTCAAATATTTAATGTAATTTATATAATAGACCGTATATGGGGCTTCGAGGGATGCAGTGGCTCATTGGCTAAGATGCTGAACTTCTCGATCGAAAGGTCAGCAGTTCAGTGGTTTGAATCCCCAGTGCCGCTCCCGTTACTTGTCCCAGCTTCTGCCAACCTAGCAGTTTGAAAGCACGTAAAAAATGCAAGTAGAAAAATAGGGATCACGTTTGGTGGGAAGGTAACAGCGTTCCGTGCGCCTTTGGCATTTAGTCATGCCGGCCACATGACCATGGAGATGTCTTTGGACAGCGCTGGCTCTTTGGCTTTGAAATGGAGATGAGCACCGCCCCCTAGAGTCAGGAACAACTAGCACATATATGCAAGGGGAACCTTTACCTTTATATGGAGCTTCATTTTTTATACTCCTTCCTCCTATATATGACCATCTTCTTTATGCCCATGGAATATGTATTTTTACATATTTTGAGGCTTAGTATAAACCTAATTACCTGAGTCGCTTAGCAAACTTTCATCATTGTGGACAAGTCTATCCGGGATAATCTTTTCTTTTCCAGTGAAGGAAAATTATACAATCATCTGCTATGCATTTATTTCATTTGATCTAATAAAACACATTTTGGTTTCCACTTTATCAGGAGAAGACTGTTTTCTCATTACTTTCTATTCCCAGATGTTCCAAACAGAATGCTTGGAAATGGCTCCAAAAATGTATGAAAAATATATTTATAAGCCCAAACGGCCACAGTATTTTGTATAAAGTAAGGGAGGGTGTCAGATAAAAACGGTCTTGATACGAAGCAGAGGTGCCATCCCCCTCTTAAAATGATCACTTGGTTCAGCTTCATTAGTTTGCCGTTGTGTGCTTTGTTCTATTCTATTCAAGCCAAGCTTTAGACTTAGCTAGAAATAGAAATAGAATAACAGAGTTGGAAGGGACCTTGGAGGTCTTTTAGTCCAACCCCCTGCCCAGGCAGGAAACCCTACACCACTTCAGACAAATGGTTATCCAACATCTTCTTAAAAATTTCCAGTGTTGGAGCATTCACAACTTCTGCAGGCAAGTTGTTCCACTTATTAATTGTTCTAACTGTCAGGAAATTTCTCCTTAGTTCTAAGTTGCTTCTCTCCTTGATTTGTTTCCACCCGTTGCTTCTTGTCCTGCCCTCAGGTGCTCTGGAGAATAGCTTGACTCCCTCTTCTTTGTGGCAGCCCCTGAGATATTGGAACACTGCTATCATGTCTCCCCTAGTCCTTCTCTTCATTAAACTAGACATAATCAGTTCCTGCAACAGTTCTTCCTATGCTTTAGCCTCCAGTCTGCTAATCCTCTTTGTTGCTCTTCTCTGCACTCTTTATAGAGACTCCACATCTTTTCTACATCGTGGCGACCAAAACTGAATGCAATATTCCAAGTGTGGCCTTACCAAGGCATTATAAAGTGGTATTAACACTTCACGTGATCTTGATTCTATCCCTCTGTTTATGCAGCCTAGAACTGTGTTGTCTTTTTTGGCAGCTGCTGCACATTGCTGGCTCATATAGTCTTTGATACCTATTTCAAGTCATATCTTTCACACATGCAGCTAGTACAATTTTGAAAAGGCAAAAAAGAAACAGACTAGGGTCTTGGAATATCTCTTACCAATGAGGTGAGGTCTTCCCCCTCCCCCCACTTTGTCCTTCCAGAAGGGTATTAAAATGTGACTCTGTGGGTTGACTTGGGGTCCTGACAGGGGTGTTCTATGTTGGAGGTTAGGGTTGGTGGATTAATAAGGAAATTGTCACCACTGTGTCATTCTTGTCTTGGGGTTTTTTAGGCTTTTTTATCTACTGTTTTTTATTTATTTTAATATGTATGATTTGTAAACCACTCAGTCATTCTTCAGTGTGAGCCAGCGGCATATAAATTAAATAAACAAACAAACAATAAATAAATAAATAAATAACTTCCAAGCACCATGATTTGGCCCTCTTCACTTTTCTTTCTATTTACTTTTCACTCCGTCCCTTCACTTTTTTTTTTTTTTTAGAAATTTCTCCTTTTAGTCAAGTGTGATAGTGTTGGACCATATCTTCGATGTCCCATTTGCCAAAAAAAAAAAAAAAGTTAACTACAATAGCATTAAGGTCACTTTTTCCTATTGCTTTTGCAACAATTATATCTCAGACCATGGTCACCATGGTTGATCCCTTCTACTTGGCTCCAAGATGAACTAATCTAAAGAATCATCACTCAAGTGTAGAAGAAGAAGAACAGGCAGAGTTGGGGACAGAGTTAAATGCATCATCAGCTTAGAATAGTTGCATTCCCACAGCTGTCCAACCGCTTATGAATTCCATTGAACCTTATATGGCACCAATTTGGTGTTGAACTCAAGTTGACCAGATTCTTGTATATAGAGAATAATATCCCTTGGGAGTTGGGCGGCATAGAAATGCAACAAAATAAATAAATAAAATAAATAAATAAATATAAGATTTATGTTGAATAAATCTTTACTAAATCTTCTACCCTGCAACCCAACTGATGTCCCTGAATCTCTGTACCGTGTTTCCCTGAAAATAAGTCTTATATTTTTTTTGAACCCTGAAATAAGTGCTTGGCTTTATTGCCATGCAATAAGCCCCTTTGGGCTTATTATCAGGGGATGTCTTATTTTGGGAAAAACAGGGTACCTGACAGGTATCTAGAAATTAGAAAAGAAACGAAGCTGCTTACCTTGCCTGTAGATTTAACCCCTTTCCAAATGCAGAAATAACAGATGATCCAGGCCAGAAGGAGGCACAGTGACAGTTCCCAACGCACTGTGCCCAAATGTTCTATGCCGTCAGAAATGTTTAACACTCTTCGCCTGTGAATGAAATATTGAATAGGTTTTGCTTCATTTGTAGTCCTGGAAAAAAACAGTTTTCTGTTTTCTCCATAATGTATTTTACATGTTGCCTTGCAACAGCTTTCTTTTAGCTGGCGCTTTCCAAATATTTAGAAATTTAGAATAACAGAGGTGGAAGGGACCTTGGAGGTCTTCTAGTCCAACCCCCTGCATAGGCAGGAAACCCTACACCACTTCAGACAAATGGTTATCCAACATCTTCTTAAAAATTTCCAGTGTTGGAGCATTCACAACTTCTGGAGGCAAGTTGTTCCACTGATTAATTGTTCTAACTGTCAGGAAATTCTCCTTAGTTCTAAGTTGCTTCTCTCCTTGATTAGTTTCCATCCATTGCTTCTTGTTCTGCCCTCAGGTGCTTTGGAGAATAGTTTGACTCCCTCTTCTTTGTGGCAGCCCCTGAGATATTGAACATTGCTATCATGTCTCCCCTAGTCCTTCTTTTCATTAAACTAGACATACCCGGTTCCTGCAACCATTTTTCATATGTTTTAGCCTCCAGGCCCCTAATCATCTTTGTTGCTCTTCTCTGCACTCTTTCTAGAGTCTCCATATCTTTTTTACATCGTGGCGACCAAAACTGAATGCAGTATTTGGGACACGTATTTAGTAGGTAACTAAGGGAAAATCACATTAGGGGAGGATCCATTTTGAAATATTGACAGGATATTTCTCTGTCTTGTTAGGTGCCATCCTCAGAGATAGCCAACCTAATATTTAGTTTCCCTAAAGTGAAAGTGAGTCGTCTTATCAACTTATCTTTATCTTCAGCTGGCAGTCAGGTACATCCTGCATCTGAAGATAGGGTAATAATTATTACCTGAAATGCTTTTCGTTCCTCTAAAAATAAGCTGATCTTCTGAAGGTTTTATATTCTTTATTACATTATTGTATAAAGTTCTTGGTAGGAGATGTTCCAATAAAGCACCTTTGCTTGATTTTGGTAAGAAATAAGTGAAGGGACATTTGGTAATATTTATGCTAGTTGAATATATGAAGGATTATTATACCAATACTAGTGCATCCAATGAAAAACGCATATGAATTGCTCGTGGCCACTATTGGAGAAAGAGACGCTTCTTAGAAAGAAGGCTAAGATTTTTACTTACTCCCAAAATTCAATGACAGGAGAGGTGCCATTTTCCACTGTCACATTTAGAGAGGCATTCTTCCGGAATTCCACACAGTTCTCTATAAAGTAAGCCACACATACTTTTAATGCATCCAATAAAATATGTTACGGGGTACAATCAATCATCTTTAGGAAAAGATAGCAATAGAATTGCAAAACCTTAAGTTAGGGTAGGAACAGCTGGGGGTTTGCAGGAGTTCGGGAGAACCTCTAGCTAAGATTCTGTGCAGTTCGGAGAACCCCCAAATCCCAATCTTGGCTGACCCCTCCCACCCCACCCTGCCCCTCCCACTTGGATGCAGTTAAGTGTAGGATGCACACAGAGGCTCAGGGAGGGTGAAAAATGGGCCTACCGGAAGTTCAGAAAGGCCAGAAACAGGCGTGTTTCTGGCCTCCAGAGCCCGGAGAGGCCATTTTCGTCCTCCCGGAGGCTTGAGAAAAGCCTCCAGAGGCCGGGGAGGGCAAAAGCCCCCCCTCTGTGATGCAGGAGGCCACGCCCACCATGGCCACGCCCATCCAGCAACCAGGCAGAGAACCACTTGCTAAAATTTTTGAAGCCCACCCCTTGGTAGAAATACTTTTTATGTGAAGGACCTTAGGCCAATGGAAGATCGGACCAGAACCAAAAGAAGGGAGGACTTGTTCTTCTCACATTTCCGTTTTCCCAACCAGTAGACAAATGAGGAAAAGAACATTGTTAAAAACAGTTACTTGCAGACAGCTTTTAAACCAAAGATTGTATCGAATCAGGTTTTTTTTTAAGACCACAGATTTGTTCCTGCTGCTGAAAGGATACTCAAAAACTACAGTCGTGGGCTATATTCCTATCTAAAAATACAGTTCTCTTCATCTATGGAAAGGATAGGTTGCATTTAATAAAGCTTTTTAAAACCAATAACTGGATTTTTTTTTGTCCTTGAGTTTCAGAAACCTATGTCCTGTTTCTTTCACATCTTTCAGAAAGAGATACGTTTTGTTTTTTACCACAGAAAGTTGCCAGAGAAACTGATCCTGTGGCTGTTTTAATTTGGATTCTTGCATGGAGCAAACAGGAGATACGATTTCAAACTCTGTTCTATGAAAATCAGATGATAGCTATTCTGTGCAAGCAGTGGTGGGTTTCAACATTTTTTACTACCGGTTCTGGTGGGTGTGGCTTGGTGGGTGTGGCAGTGGAAGGGTAAAGACCTTGGTGGTGCAGCGGACTAAGTGCTGTTATGTAGCACTTAGCTGCCAGCTGCCTGCAATTAGTGCGAGTTCAAATCTCACCAGGCTCAAGGTTGACTCAGCCTTCCATCCTTCTGAGGTAGGTAAATTGAGGACCCGAATTGTGGGGGCAATAAGCTGACTTTGTAGAAACACCGTTTATGGGGGGCCAAAAGCCCTAATAGAATGAAGGCTTCAAAAGAATGAAGGCTATTTCTATAAGTGCATTGTAAGCCCGCCCTGAGTCTTCGGAGAAGGGCGGCATATAAATTTAATTAATAATAAATAAATAAATAAATAAATAAATAAATAAATAATGCAAAATCTCCATTCCCACCCCACTCCAGGGGAAGGATACTGTAAAATCTCCATTTCCTCACGATCAGTTGGGACTTGGGAGGCAGGGAATAGATGGGGGCGGGGCCAGTCAGATTTTTTTCCACTGGTTCTCCAAACTACTCAAAATGTCTGCTACTGGTTCTCCAGAACTGGTCAGAACCTGCTGAAACCCACCTCTGTGTGCAATTGTCTGAGTAGCAACAAGGTTTTAGTTTATTTTGTAAACAGATTTCTTTCACATTTCTCATAAACATTGTTTTTTTTATCTTGGGGAATATACAAAGAAGTGAGGTGGGAGCAGCGGTGGGTTTCCAATATTCTTACCACCAGTTCTCACCACCCGGCATGCATGCGTGCTTCATGCGCGTGCATGCCTTCTGTGCATGCACCTGGCCTTTTGCGCATTTATTTATTTATTTATTTATTTATTTATTTATTTATTTATTTATTATATTTCTATACCACCTTTCTCCCATAGGACTCAAGGTGGTGTACAGTCAAGAAAAATATAGATATACAAACATCATAAAATTGCTAATTAAAATTATTATTATAACATAGTTTGGCCCAATTAAATAGAACCTAAAATTAGATAACATTTTAAAAACATTCACATGTTCATATGTTTAGCCCCGCCTGTTGGAACATCAGGGTTTTGAGGGCACGGCGGAAAGCACGGAGATCAGGGATATTTCGTATCTCCGGGGGCAGTTCATTCCAAAGGGTTGGAGCCCTCACAGAGAAGGCCCTCCCCCTGGGAGTCGCCAGTCGGCATAATTTGACTGACGGTACCCTGAGTAGTCCCTCCCTGTGAGAACGAACTGGTCGGTGGGAGGCTATTGGTGGCAAAAGACGGTCTCATAGGTACCCAGGTTCTAAGCCATGGAGCGCTTTAAAGGTGATAACTAACACCTTGAATTGCACCTGGAAGACCACCGGGAGCCAGTGCAGCTCGCGTAGGAGAGGTGTTACATGGGCGCAACGAGCTGCGCCCATAATCATGCATGCGCTTTGCTCGTGCATGGGCCTTCCGCGCATGCGCCTGGCCTCAAAAACATGGCTAAGTAGGATAGCATTATGCAGGGGTGGGTGGGTGCACCCACAGTTGCCGCTACCGATTCACCCTAACCAGTACGAACCGGCTGAATACCACCTCTGGGTGGGAGATTAAGGAAATCAATAATGAGTGGAAGCATAAAAGGGAAATGCAACAGAACATGAAATAATGTCAATGGCTTTAAGAAAAAAATAAGATTCTGTTCAGAGAAAGAGTAGCCAATGCCTTGTAGCAGAATATAAATATTACCTGTATTCCATTCATGATCACAGCTGCCCCATGGAAGGTCTATGGTGAATGAACTGAAGAGGTAAAACAAGGCCCAAGCCAGGACAATAATATAATAGAAATTAAGGAGTACCACAATCACTTGAGAAGCATACCCAATCCCTACAGTAAGAAAAAAATAAACCAGGAACAAAAATTACATGTTAAAAACAAATTAACAAGATCTTCTTGAATAAAGATCTACAAAGTATATAGCAAGATACCATCCTAACCTTCAGGGGGCTTAACGGCTGGAAGGAAAGAATGGTTGAAATGAACATACCAAGATAACCTTTGATTATCTGATGCTTTCACATCTAAACAAAGTTCAGAGAAGAACAAATTTGGAGCCAATATTCACCTAATGGGTCTGGGAAAGGTCAGCTGTTCCATCTTGTGTATATACATTGTGCATACCTACCCTGTTTCCCCCGAAATAAGACATCCCCTGATAATAAACCCAATCGGGCTTTTGAGCTCATGGCAATAAGGCCAAGCACTTATTTCAGGGTTCAAAAAAATATAAAACAGGGTCTTATTTTGGGGGAAACACGGTAGGTAGTCCAAGACTTGCAAACATTTATTTCGTGTCCGTTCGAAGTTACAATGATACTGAAAAAAGTAACTTGCAATCTGTCCTCAAACTTATGACCTTCCATAGCATCTCCATGGTCACATATCAAAATTCAGGCACTTGGCAATCAGCAGGCATATATGACATTTGCAGCATCCTGGAGTCATGTGATATCTATTTGTGACCTTCCCAACTGGCTTTAGACAAGCAGAGTCAATGGGGGAAGCTCGATTCACTTAATGTTCATGTGATTCATTTAACAACTGCAGTGATTTGCTTAAGAACCATGGCAAAAAAAAGATGGGAAAATTGGGTATAGCAACAGCAAAAGCACTTAGACTTATATACCGCTTCACAGTGCTTTTACAGCCCCCTCTAAGCGGTTTACAGAGTCAGCATATTGCCCCCAACAATCTGGGTTCTCATTTTACCCACCTTGGAAGGATGGAAGGCTGAGCCTGGTGAGATTTGAATTGCCAAATTGCAGGCAGCTGGCAGGCAGCAGAAGTAGCCTGCAGTACTGCATTCTAACCACCGTGGCTCATAATGCAACATGAGCCTTACTGCCTTACTTAGTAACAGAAATCCTGGTCCCAATTGTGGTCATAAAATGAAGACTAGCTGTACATTTGCTTCTACAGCTAGTTCTTGTCATGTTTCAGAAGTAACTGCAGTCACTTCCATTTCTTTGTGTGCGGTAGGTGACAAAAACAAGACCCAGCAATTTGAATTAAAATTGCTAGAGCTTTTCGTGTAAGCATTTTAAATTATCTCTACCAGATTTCACTCCATTCTGTATATTCAGCCATTTTTTTCCCCAGATTAAGGCATTTGGGTTATTTTAATCAAACAGCAAGAGCAGCAATTCCTGGGATAATAAACAGCATCCAATTAGTAATCTTTGAGTTCCAATTAGAAGCAGAGTTTGCAACAATGCTATTACACCTTTGGGATCCAAATTACATTCTGGAATTTGGGGGAGGGTGGTGATCCTTTTTTCCCCCCTACTGAATTTGCATATTTTGAAGTTACCAAAAAAAAAAGAAAAAGAAAAAGAGTATTTGTTCACAAGAGCCTGTTGATTTGTTTACTTTATCCCCCAGGTGGATTTTTCTCCTGAGAACATATGGGATATTCCCACAGAGTCTATCTCACTTATTATTTTTAAGACACTCTCAAAAGTTCTTACTTGCTTTATACCAGGGGTCCCCAAACCCCGGTCCATGGACTGGCACAAGTCTATGGCATGCCAGCAACTGCGCTGTGCAAACAAGTAAAGCCCCATCCACGGTATGCGCCAATCCGTAGAAAAACCTTTCTTGAAGGAACCGATCCCTGGTGCCCAAAAGGTTGGGGGTCACTGCTGTATACCATTCTATTGGAGTCCAACCACCCCAGTCATGAGGAGAACTCAATCAGGGAATTAGTCTGGCCTTGCTAGTTAAACACAAGAGGGCAAATTCTGACCCCTCCTCCTAGCCTTATCTAGTCTTTCCCAGGTAAAAGCTGCCGGCCTGAGAAGATTCCTGTGAAATAGGCATAAAGCAATAAAGTAGTTTGAACTCTATGTGTGTGGGTCTGGTTGTTTGCGCCTACCACACCCTGTTATCAATGTCCTGCAGTCGAGTGAATAAAAAAACAAACCCCTATCTGATCAAGTCTATATACTGTTCTAATATTAGACACACATCTGATATTAGAAGCCTCCCAGAATATACTCACAGAGTTCACATATTGTACTTAACCCTGATTTATTTAATAAGTTCAGTTTGGCTAAGATCACACTATATGATAGACCATTAACCCTGAATTACAAACTACGATAGGTTTGCAGCACAGCTTAGGCAAACAAACATTCAAGTAGCCATGATTATGACAAAATGATGTCATAATGCAGACTTTCTCAATGCATACAAAAGGTTTGAATTTTGCACTACAACATGGCCAACCACTTGTCCCCCTTACCACTTTGTGCCAAGGTACCATGTAACAGGGGCCGATGCACTTAATAGGCTGAGCCTGAAGGAGGGGTCAAACGCGTCATCTGTCATGAGTTCCTTCATACCCACAAGAGATAGTAGTCCAGCCCACCTTGAATTCCTTTGACTGTTATCTACCGCCAATTTGCTTTGGCCATTAATAGTTCAGTTTCTTGTAGAGAACTTAAGCTTGCAATAGTTCTTTATACCCATTTGAACTTCCTGGATCTTCTGATTCTTCTGGTGCTTGACAATAAAATTTGACATACCTTCAAAAAGAGGGCATAGCCTCCGCCAGGAAGTGACCCCTCCCTGACTGGTATATTGTCCCAGGGCTGTCTCCAGGAAAAACACTGGAATTCCACAGGTGAAAAGGAAGATGAGGTAGGGAATGAAGAAGGCACCTACAGATTCAAAAAAAGAGAGAGAGATGGCCAGACATTAAAGAGACGTTCTACAACAGTGTTTCTCAACCTTTAGCAACTTTAAGATGTGTGGACTTCAACTCCCAGGATTCCTCAACCAGCATGGCTTCTTAAAACATCTTAAAGTTGCTAAGGTTGAGAAGCCCTTTTCTGTAAGTTGCAATGTTGCCATAAAGTAATAAGCCTTACTGAAATCCCACTGAGCTTTGTATGGCTTCCTTCCATCTAATTAAATATTGGATAGTAACCTTTGCGGGGAGGAGTGTTATGATAGCAATAAGTTCTATATAATAGTGGGAGAAGTTGCATGAGAGATGATGACTTGTGCAGTAATACAAAACAATTGTGCTGAATTACACTGCTTCTGCTAATAGTAGCACCTGAGAGCACTCTGGTGTGTTCAAAATGCTTTGCGAATGTAGTAATGCTTAGAGCAGTCCCCAGAGGCTAACTCTAAGGTAGAGTTTAGAATATTTTGACTCTATTTTATTCCTGCTACAAAGGGAAACTGTATTTGAAGCTCTAGTGAATCGATCTCCAAAGCAGTGACTGCATCATACCTCACTTTCACAAAAAGATGACTAACCCAATCCATAAGCAAAATATAATCCCTCTTTATGAACGGTATGAAAACTGTAGTCTTAATGAAGCATTTTATATCTTGGCCATCAATAGCAAATATGAATGCTGGCCTGAGAGACTTCAAGGAATCTCAGAAAGATATTTTTTCATTTTTCATTTTCATTTTATTAAATTGGTATACCGCCCTACTCCCGAAGGACTCAGGGCGGTGAACAGCCATGAAATAAAACATATAAATACAAAATTTAAAATAGAAATAAAACAAGTTAAATAAATTTGGCTGAACCACATTTAAAACCCCAATAATTTAAAACCAAATTTAAAATTCCCATTTAAAAGAGGAGAAGTTTAGGTCAGGCCGGCTTGCTGGAATAGGAACGTCTTAGATATGATTCGTTTTATTTTTTTAGTGTTCTTGCTTCACAAAAAAAGGGGGGGTTTCCCCTCTCCAGTTGTTTCCAACTCTAAGAGGTGGTGTTTATCTCTGTTTCCTAGCCAAGGGAGCCAGTGATGCCTAAAAATGCCTCAGTGGCCAACATGACTATATGCTGAGGGACACGGAACGCTGAGGGACACGGAACGCTGCTCCCTTCCCATCAAAGTAGTACCTATTTATCTACTCGCATTTGCATACTTTCAAACTGCTAGGTGGGCAGGAGCTGGGGCAAGTACAGGAGCTCATCCAGTCTCACCCAGGTACTTGGGTCTCAAACAGCCAATCTTCCAGTCAAGAAGCCTAGCATCTTAATTGCTAGGCACCTGTGCCCCCTGCTCTTGCTTTACAACTTTTGTGTAAAAGCCACTCTGGTAGGGAAATAAATGAAAGTAAAGATAACGTGATCATAAAATCAGGGTGTCCACCCTTTAGATCATCATGTCACCAGAGATTCGATTGTCCTTCACGCCTTTCACAGAGCCTTAAAAGCTTGGATCTATTGTAGATATGCGGCAGTAGTTAATAGTGTACCAATGACAAATATAATATTTATAAACAATAAGTAGGAAAAGAAGAGAAAATTATAGTTATCTAAAAATTCTATTTGAACTTTAAATTGGACCTGATTTCAGTCTCTCTGCACACTCCACAACTTCCTTGTTCTCTGCTTTCAAAATGACAGCTACCTTCAAATTGCACTGTCACTGTCTTTCTCTTCACTTTCTTTACTTTCTTCCGTCTCTATCTCCACTTTTGTTTTCAATAGCCCACTGTAAAAAAAAATATAAAAAGCTATATTTCTCTCTCTCCTTCTTCCACTGCAGATGGTGCCACTGGATTCTCTGGTTCTGAATCTCGGCATGAAGTCTATGAGAAAGTGTTAGGAGATTGGTGCACATTTATTAAAAAGAGAAACAGTTCAGCTCAGTTCTAACCCCAGTTCCTTCAAAGAAGCTGTGGGGGAAGCAAACCCAAAGTTAGGAACATTCCAGGTTTATAGAAACAAAACTAAAAAAAAAAGAACCCACTTTTTAAATTCCACCTGAAAGCATGAGAGAAAGGGCAAACAAAAAAAACAAAAACAGAGGGCCGTGTGAAACTAGCTAATCCGCTTCATGCTGTTAGGATGGGAAAGCGGTTTAGGTAAGTCTGTGAAGCAAATCCAAGCAAATTCAGGCCAGAGATCAAAATCTCCTCTATGAAAACTCCATCTGTACAGTCCTCTTGTTCCCTCAAGTTTCCAGAAAGTCAGATTAAAGGCAGACTTGTGAAAAAACAAAACAGAGAAAACAATTCCTTAGTCATTCCCAGAATTCTAAACCATCCCCCAAAAACTCTCTCTCTCTCTCTCTCTCTCTCTCTCCCTCTCTCCTTCTCTCCCCCTCTCCCTCTCCCTCTCTTTCTCTCTCTTTCCCCTCTCTCCCTCTCCCTCTCCCTCCCTCTCTCTCCCCCTCTCCTTCTCTCTCTCCCTCTCCCTCTCTCTCCCTCTCCCTCTCAGGTTGTGGAATGATTCCTGTACTGCAGCAGATTTCTACCCTTGCTAACACTACATATATATATATAAATATATATATATATATATATATATGGGTCTTTGGTTATTCGGGTCTTCTCCCACGTAAAATTGGAAGTGTCTTGGCGACGTTTCGACGAAGTCTCATTCGTCATCTTCAGGCTGGTGTTCTCGGCTTCGTGCTTCCAGGAGCACGAAGCCGAGAACACCAGCCTGAAGATGATGAATGAGACTTCGTCGAAACGTCGCCAAGACACTTCCAATTTTACGTGGGAGAAGACCCGAATAACCAAAGACCTACATACAAACACCCGCGAAAACCTGAGAAAACATACACACACACACACACACACACACACACACACACACACACACACACATCCGAGAAGGAGTTTAAACATGCATTTGTTTCAAAACTGTAGCAGATTTCTTAACTGTAGAAAACAAAATGGTTCATTATTCTTCTGATTGAAAATCCCACTCAAAACAGTTGCTTCAACTGTTACATCAATAGAGCTGGTGGAGATGAACGTCTCTGCCTCTAAGCTGCAAATAATTTCACCTTTCAGGACTGAAAACATTTCCTTGGCTTCATTCTTTTATGTCACAAATAGAACCCCAGACAGGCTCTTTCTCAAAAAAAAAAAAAAAAAAAGTGTTGATATTTAGTCCAGGGTGTTGAGGGAAAGAAGACATGCTCATGTCAAATTTCCCCAGAAGAAGCATTTTATTAGGAGAGAAAACGCTGTTTCCCAAGTTGCAAACTCCCAAAATAAATAGTAGTTGTTCAAAAATTAATACTATTCTTCCAGCATCTTTTGCTAGACAGGTGGATGAACTACACCGGTTAGCTGGGATCAATGTTTTTCCTTTTGGTGCCAATAGACACCATCAGAACTCTCCTTTCCAAATCTGGTACCTTTTAGATGTATTCACTGTGAGAGTTGACACATCTGGAAGTCTCAACACATCTAGAAGTCAGAAGATAAGATAGGTTGATTGGATTGGATAAACAATGTTGGGCCAATTGCAATTTGTTACAGGCCTCATTCCATTCAAATCAATGGTGGGACTCAGCCGGTTCTCACCAATTTGGGTAAACTGGTTGTTAAATTACCACCCTCCGCTATCAAAGTAGATCCTGGGTGCTGCGCTGCACTGTGCTGCAATGGAGATACAGGCAATGGAGCGGCTGGCTCGAGGGGAACAGAAAGCCACTTTCCCCTCCTTCTTCCCTTGTGCTGGCCGCTCCGTTGCCCATTTCTCCATTGCAGCGCAGTGCCCAGGATCCACTTTGATGGTGGGGGGGGGAGGTAATTTAACAACCGGTTCACCCAGGATCAGGTTGGCTGTCGCAGTAGGCTCGTCCTCAGTGGTGGGTTTCAAAATTTTTTACTACTGGTTCTGTGGGTGTGGCTTGGTGGGCATGGCATGGCTTGGTGGGCGTGGCAGGGGAAGGATACTGTAAAATCTCCATTCCCGCCCCACTCCAGGGGAAGGATACTGTAAAATCCCCTTTTCCTCCAGATCAGCTGGGACTTGGGAGGCAGAGAATAGATAGGGGCGGGGCCAGTCAAAGATGGTATTTACCAGTTCTCTGAACTACTCAAAATCTCCAGAACTGGTTCTCCAGAACTGGTCAGAACATGCTGAAACCCATCTCTGCTCATCCTGCATGTGCGGCCGAGCTGGAGGATGGGGATGAACCATGCCTCCCACGATAGCCAACCTGACCTGGGCTAACCCGTTGTTAAATTATTTGAATCCCACCACTGATTAAAATATTAGGCAGGCTGATGTATGTGTGAATGCAGCCAATCAACGGATGTTTCCTTCTCTTCCCGTTATTTGTTTTTTTTATATTTTATTTATTTGTATCCTGCCTTTATTATTTTTACAAATAACTCGAGGCAGTGAAGGCAGATATCCACACCTTCCTTCTCCTATTTGCCCCACAATAACAACCCTTTGAAATGGATTGCTGGCTTTCATGGCTAAGGCACAACTAGAAATCACAGTCTCCCAGTTTCTAGCCTGGTGCCTTAACCACTAGACCCAACTGGCTCCATTATAACCTATTGCTATTGATATAAACCATAATATTCATCCAGGATTGATAAAACTGTAGCGCCTGTTGTTGACGTTTCATTAATTTGTATTTCTTTTCTAAAGTAGCAGTTGAAAAGGCCTTATTAATTCACAACTTGGTTGTTATGTATTCTAGCATTTTCCAACGTTGCATAATTTTTAATTTGGCTGTTAAGATTAAGTAAATAATGAGTACCTTATTTTTAAGCTCATGATTTGATCTTGTAAATAAATACAATAAACTTAGCTCTGGGACATTATGCCCCTTTTTTGACAACCTCTTCAACACTTAGATATTAGATATAAATAATCTATAAAAGCCTGTTATTTATACAAGAAGGAAGAAATATTTTTCTATGGCTTCATTGATTTGATTGTTAAGGCTGTCCGTTGGCCAAATTTTCCTATATGCAATCATTTTTTTCGTGCTAGCTCCCCATAATCATACGTTGAAGATATCTGCTTAGTGTCCAGAATTTAAAGGACAGACAGATGATGAAATATTTAAAATGTCTAGTTCATCGTTAGAAATAGGAAAGGAAGCTATATGTAATGTAGATAAGAAGACTCCGGTCAAATCCATTTGTAAGAAAATATGCTTACAAACACTTTCTTTGACAGCATAGTTAAGGGGGTGGGAGGCTGATCTGGATTAATTTTGTAAACCAAAGGAGCTTCGAAACAAGGCAAGTTATGTAATGTATTATTTGTGTCAATATTTTACTGAAATATACTACCATTTTTTTAAAATGAGCCATGCTGGCACAATGGTTAGAACGCAGTATTGCAGGCTGACTCTGCTTGCTGCAAGAAGCTTGATCCCGACTGACTCAAGGTTGACTCAGCCTTCCATCATTCTGAGGTCGGTACAATGAGGACCCAGATTGTTGGGGGCAATAGGCTGACTCTGTAAACCGCTTAGAGAATGCTGTAAAGCATTATGTAGCGGTATATAAGTCTAAGTGCTATTGCTAAAAAAAAAATCTAGTATACTGTGTTAATTTACTACCATCAGATTTCTAAAATTAATGGATAGCATTTGGAATTAATGTCATTAAATTTAATAGGTTTTAAGTTAGCCATCACTGATTCTAATTGTACTGCTCATGAATCACTTAACCTGAATGTTTCTACCATATAACATTAATATTAAAGTACAACATTAAAATCAGGGATGTCCACAAATATAGTCAAATCATCCAGATGATGGTCACAATCAAACAAAGGCGCACTAGTTTTTATATATATTGTGACAAGCCTCAATCACATTGTTGAGGCTCTTATTTTGATCACATTCTGCAACCCCTTCCCCGATTAAAATAAAATTAAAATGAATACCCTTGATTAGAATAAAACAGTAAAGCTGGAGAGTGATAAATTATCTAACAATTCTAAAAGCTCAAATGCAAGTTTCTTTGTATTTGCAGTGCATATCCGTCAAAAGAACAACCACATTCTTTATTAACTTTTTAAAAAATGAACACTATCCCCTGATCCTAATTAAGAAATTATTCCTTGGAAACAAAATGGCAGCCAGCCTAATCTCCATCAACTATGATGGGAAGGGAGGGGATCTTATTCATTTCTCAACCCCTTCTGTGTTTTGTTCCAAAGCTGCTAATACATAAGAAGTGGGGGGGGGGGGTAAGCAGGCATGAATTCCCAGCAAAAAAAAATAGTATTGTGTATTAAAACTCCTGTGAAACATTTCCAGGTTGTTTATGTGAAATTGGATAGAATGGCTGCTTTTGATATAATAGTCTGCAGGCTTTAGGAATAGGTGTAAAAACACATGCTTATATTCAGAAAGGAATTTGGAGAAAAACCAAGTGTTGGAATACATGTTAGAACAGTGGTTCTCAACCTTCCTAATGCCGCGACCTTTTAATACAGTTCCTCATGTTGTGGTGACCCCCAACCATAAAATTATTCCTGAAACCATTGAAAATATGTGTTTTCTGATGGTCTTAGGCGACCCCTGTGAAAGGGTTGTTCGACCCCCAAAGGGGTCCCGACCCACAGGTTGAGAACCACTGTGTTAGAATATATTTTGTATTGCAGTAACTACAGAATCATTCAGCCAGTAGATGGCAGTGTTTAGTTTGCATGTATAGTTATAATCTATGGTTCTGTTTG
This sequence comes from Pantherophis guttatus, assembly GCF_059756535.1. Taxonomy (NCBI): domain Eukaryota; kingdom Metazoa; phylum Chordata; class Lepidosauria; order Squamata; family Colubridae; genus Pantherophis; species Pantherophis guttatus. The sequence continues at coordinate 17,443,949 of NC_142069.1, read as the reverse complement.
TTCTGAGGAGAGTTTCCTGTTTCCTGTTACAGTTATATAGTTGAGCAGTAAAGTACATGGTGACTGTATTCTTTGTTTGCTCTGTGGTGCTTTATATAAACAGCAAGAACAAGATATGTGCACAAATATCTGACCAGTTGAGACAGGATCTAAAGTAGGGCTGTCAAACTTGCATCATCACAGCAGTGTCACATGATGTATTGGGACTTTCCCCTCCCCTTTGCTAAACTGGGCAGGGGCGGGGCCAGTACATGATGCATCCGGCCTGCGAGCCACATGTTTGTCACTCCTGATCTAAAGAAATGCCTTTCTAAATTGAAGAGCCCCTGCTTGGGATTTACCTGACAGGCCTTACAAAATAGAAAACCACCAAGCTCCGGGACAACCAAGGACCCACCCTGCAATTCAATCCTGAGCCACAAATATTCTCCTTTATCAGTAGCACAAACTGCATTGTTAGATTTCCTGCAATGCCCAACACAACATCTCTGTGGGCATTATGGGAAATTTGAATGGTGTCTTAGTGCTGTCCACCCTCTGTGGATGGGTCTCTATGGCATTGGGTGTTGTTGGAACTCTACAACTATATAACTCTGTGGTAACTAAATCAAGAAATAAATATGAAACACAGGAGTGGCTGAAAGATAATTCCAGTTACAGTACCCATGGAGGAAGTTAATTTTTTTATCGCAATATAATTTTCTTAATCTGAAAGAAAATGTTTCCTTCCTGTGCTCTGGGGTTGAAGCAGAGGTCTATATAGTTGTGTTAAGTGTCTATGCAGATTCTCAATTATCCAGGTCATGGATTTCCCAAAGGTGTTTTTTCCAAAAGCCAACTGGATTTTCTTGTCTTTTTTTTTTCTTTGAAAAGGTTGACTTAGCCTTCCATCCTTTCAAAGGTAGGTAAAATGAGGACCCAGATTGTGGGGGCAATAAGCTGACTTTGTATAAATATACAAAAGTATGAAGGCTATTGCTTAACGCATTGTAAGCCGCCCTGAGTCTCCGGAGAAGGGCGGCATATAAATCAAATTTTTTTAAAAAAGTTTCTCTTCTTACCTAAGAAGCTTTTTCAGTTCAGTTCTGAAGAAGCTTCTTAGATGAGAAGCGAAATGTTTTCAAAGGGAAAAAAAAAGTAAGTCCAGTTGCCTTTTGGAAAAACCACCTTTGGGACAGTTGTGTTAAGGTTTGTTGCTTATGTGTACGAAGTTGGAAGACTTCCCAAGTTACGTGTGCATCAATTCTGAGATAGAGCCCCTGTGGTGTACATGTTGTCAATGGGAAAATCCTGATTCAATTCACTAATCAGCACGAATGAATTTGTCTCAGTTACTGTTACTTAATCCAATCTACCTTAGAGAGATTAGGTTATGAGGATAAATGAAAGAAGACACCGGGTGTGCTCTGAAAAGAAAGGTGGTGTGTTATATTTATGCTGATGGGTGATGCTTAGATGGGATGATTGCAATTATGTTTTATGACTACATAATTGTTCTTATAGTATTGTTTACTATGAACATTATATTTTCCTTTGTCTTTTATTTCTGTAAACTGCTGATCGTTTTGGGATTCTCGATAGAATTGCAACCAATCTATGAAGAAGGTACAATGTAGTCATATTTTTCATTAGCAAATTATATTTACAGATTAATTTTGAAGGAACAGAGACACTTCTCCAACTTTGGTATCTCCAAACACGTGGATTTTAACTCCCAAAATTTTCAGCAAGCATTGCCACAGAACTGCATAGGTAGAATGGCCCTAGATTTGGAAAGGAGAAGTAGATTGCAGTGGTTAAGACACCAAGTGGTACCAAAGATCAGGTTTTACTCCATGGAAGCTCCCAGGGTAAATGTTGACTAGTTAAAGTGTACTTCAGCTGTTGTTCCAGGAATTAAAGAAAGGAACCTTATGCCCAGCAAAAAAATGAATAATAAATGGGGCACTGGATTTGGATAGGAAACTGAGTAGGGTTATATAAGTTCCTCTTTTTCATCCCAATTTACCTGATGAGCAGGAAAGGTTTTAACATTAATTGTTGGCGTGTTTGATATTGCTAGCATTTATCGTTACTCTGCATTTAGATGGGACTGCAGAGTATAAATTAGAATGTAAGAGCTGAAGAGAAGGGACGTGGTGGCTCAGTGGCTAAGACACTGAGCTTGTCGATCAAAAGGTTGGCAGTTCCGCGGTTTGAATCCCTAGTGCCGCGTAAGAGGGTGAGCTCCTGTTACTTATCCCAGCTTCTGCCAACTTAGCAGTTTGAAAGCACGTAAAAAATACAAGTAGAAAAATAGGGACCACCTTTGGTGGGAAGGTAGCAGCATTCCGTGTGCCTTTGACGTTTAGTCATGCCAGCCACATGACCACAGAGACATCTTTGGACAGCGCTGGCTCTTTGGCTTTGAAACGGAGATGAACACCGCCTCCTAGAGTCAGGAACGACTAACACATGTGTGCAAGGGGAACCTTTACCTTTTAAGAGCTGAAGACCTCCGTTTGAAGCAGACATCATGGCTACATCATCTCACCTAATGTTGGGATTTGCTTCCTTCTCGCTCTTTCCCTGCTTTTTGTAAGTATTTGCTCAGTGAAGCGGTCAAGAGAATTCAAAATCCTTCATACTCTTATGCATCATTTTGACTGGTCCTAATAAAAGTTTTGCTGAACTGCGTCTTCTGCGTTTGAATCACTAAGAGGCACATAGTCAAGAAATTCATCACACGCCAATGTAAATAGAACAAAAGTTGAACTTACCACCACCATTTTTGTAACAGAGATAAGGGAACCGCCAAACGTTCCCCAAACCAATGATTTCTCCTGCCACAGACAGCACGTATTCCAGCTTGTTGTTCCAGTGATCCCGATCTAGAGTCTCATTCCCTGCTTCTTTTTTCTTTGTTTCTCCAGTGAGTTGTGCGTGTATTTCTCCATTGATCACTGCCCCAGGGACTCTGTAATCCATTCCACCTTCAAAAGACCAGTGCTGTTGTTTGCCCTCCCGCTGTTATGCTTACAACAATCAAATTCAAGCTGGAAGAAAAAGTGAGAAACAAGCTCAGGGATTTGCTCAAGAGTTCACAGCCCAGTTGACTTGCTGACAACAGCTGGAAATGTTGATGTTCCTTGTGCACAAGATGTACCCAGAGTCTTCACTGAGGTAGGAGGTGTTTACTTTGGATTCAAAGAACACTGACAGCTTAATTTTTAAGAGACTTCTTTCAAAATGTTCTGGTTCCTCACAGCGCATCTTTTCAGCCAACGTGTCCTGATATTTTGTACACCACTGGTATTTTATTTATTCTCTTAATTTATTTCACTTGAACCAACAATCCAGTGAAAACACTGCAAACTCTGTTGACTTTAGTTTAAAGTCAACCCAAAATTGATAAGTTCAAATGCATTGTTGGACCATAATGTGTCACTAATATTGGACCTACCTTGCTTTCTCAGATTCATTTTGTAGTCATCAAATGCCCTCACTTGAGTTTACCCTAATGTTTGTTATAATATGATTTAAGGTTAAACCTTTCAGCCCGATTATCCATATTAGAAGATGAAACTCAAATTCTTTGGCCACCTAATGAGAAGGAAGGACTCACTGGAGAAGAGCCTAATGCTCTTCTCCAATGAGCAGATTGAAGGCAAAAGTGAGCAGATTGAAGGCAAAAGAAAAAGGGGACAACAGAAAATGAGGTGGCTGGATGGAGTCACTGAAGCAGTCAGCGTGAGTTTAAATGGACTCCAGAGGATGGTAGAGGACAGGAAGGCCTGGAGGAACGTTGTCCATGGGGTCACGATGGGTCGGACACAACTTCGCAATTAACAACAACAATCCATATTAGCTTTTGTTTATATTAAGGACCTCTATGGAGGCCCAGCTGCTTTAAAAGGAGTTAAATAAGGAGAGGTCTTTTCAGTGGTGGCACCCTAGCCATGAGTCAAATGCCTTCTTCAATGGTTTCTGTGCATTCATTTTTGGGTTTTTTTCAACATTAGGCAATTCCTACATTTCCCAGTCTTAGCAGGAAACCCTTCCAGTTTTGGTTTTCAAATGCTTTTCAATGATGTTTTAATAGCATTTTTGATAGTTTTTGCTTTCTGTATACCAATAGTATTTTTTGTTTGTTTGTTTCAGTATGCTGGAAAGTGTGCTGGGGAAAAGATTTAAAATGAATGAAAGTTAACATTACTTTTTCAACACGTATGAGCCTGTGAAATGAACTGACCATCACAGGAACTACGTAGGAGTTCTTATGTGTTGATTCACAAAGCAGAGTCCATTTTTATCCTGTTTAAGATGCTTTACTTTAAAATTAAAATAATTCCATCTATAGACAATATGCCATCCCAATCCTCCATCCAATTAAAATGAGACATACACCAAGTTTGCTTTCTTTGAGTATAGATTTATTTGTTCAACTTGTATGCTTTCTTTGAGTATAGATATCTGAGAAGGACAAATATATTTACCTAATTTGTCTGGAAAGCTGAATCCCTGATTATACAAGAAGCAATGGGTGGAAACTAATCAAGGAGAGAAGCAACATAAAACTAAGGAGAAATTTCCTGACAGTTAGAACAATTAATCAGTGGGACAACTTGCCTGCAGAAGTTGTAAATGCTCCAACACTGGACGTTTTAAAGAAGAGATTGGATAACCATTTGTCTGAAATGGTATAGGGTTTCCTGCCTAAGCAGGGGGTTGGACTAGAAGACCTCCAATTCCCTTCCAACTCTGTCATTCTATTCTATTTATAGAAGAGTGTACCATTTTCATTTCATTTATAGTCCCAGACCAATAAAGACCCTATCTTCAATGCATGAAGTTTCTTTGATTCAGATATGCACATTCAGCATATGGATTTTATGACCAGAATGCTGCATCTTCCAACTGCACTTTTAATGTTTTTTTTTTTAACTGTAGAGATTAGGGTCAGCTTGATTAGAATCAGTTTATCAAAAAGATTTTGGTGACAGCCCATTGTTTACATAGTACATCGTATATTACTTCATCACCTTATTTTTTAAAAGGCCATTTATAATAGTCCTAAACCATGGTCAAGATTTTCATTTCACACTACTATTATTTCTGGTTGAATATTCAACTGGCACATATATTAAAAGCTGTCTTATGTTAGTTGCAAAACTCCAGATGATCACGGCATGGCACCAAAGAGTTAGTTTTCTAGAAATCTTAGCTAGAGGTTTGTGTGTGGAGAATGTGTCAGAGGTGCTATTCAGCAGGTTCTGACCAGTTCTGGAGAACCGGTAGCGGAAATTTTGAGTAATTCAGAGACCCGGTAAATACCACCTCTGACTGGCCCTGCTCCCATCTATTCTCTGCCTCCTGAATCCCAGCTGATCGGGAGGAAATGGGGATTTTGCAGTAACCTTCCCCTGGAGTGGGGTGGGAATGCAGATTTTACAGTATCCTTCCCCTGCCACGCTCACTAAGTCATGCCCACCAAGCCACGCCATGCCCACCAAGCCACGCCCACAGAACCGGTAGTAAAAAAATTTGAATCCCACCACTGGTGTGTGTGTGTCTGTGTGTGTTTGTTTTAGAGCCTAATGGGGAAAGAAGTGAGATTGTTCAAACCCTCAAAGGAGGGTTTTGAAATTATATTGCTTTAATATGTCACGTCAGTTAGCATCTAGATGGTAAATTCTAGCGAATATGCTTGTTTTATATATTGATGCGCTGATATTGTCTTTTGCAGACAGTGAACGAAAGAACACAATAAATTGTGTATTTTTGTAGAAGCCAGAAAGGCAGTGATTTGTGAATGTTATAGGTCCTGACGGCCCAATGAAAACCACCAAGTACCTAATAAGATCTGGTGGGGGGGTGGTTCAGACTGATTGGTTTTAAGCAGTATAACTAATAAGTGATGGGAGCTGCAGATGGGACTGTGTACCTGGTTTTATAAACTATACAAGTCAGGCAGAAGTCCATTGTAGGCGCTACTCAGACTGATGTATGCAAATTCAGATTATATTCATTTTGCATGACATTCTTGTGCTGTCAAAGGTTGAAGACCCAGAAGGGATAGGATTGGATATTTACAGTCAAACAGGATTGAGCTGCATGTACATACTTTTTCCATACCTAACCTTCACGTATGTGCCACAATTGAGCAGAATATATATGTCCATTTGCTGCCTTTCCAGTGGTGGCTTCAGAAGGTTTTATGTGGTTCATTAAGGTGAAGTAGAAGCTTCCAAGATGGTTATGTGCCCCATTTAGAGGAAGAGAGTAATAGTAAAAATCAGCAAGTTGACCAATGGGTGATTTTCCTTTTTCACCAAGACAATGTAATTTCTTTATTTTGATACAGCATGATGCATGGACCTAGAAACTCAAGTTCACGAGAAACTTGGTGTCAAGCTTCCATTCAGGCTATTTTTGAAATGTAACATAACACTAATGCACTTAATTTTTTTAATCTCTTTTGAAATTTTCTCATCAATTTCTCTTTTACCAAAAAATGTTAGTTCTGAGGTTCTCAGAAGCTATTTTCACTGATAGATGCATTGATCTTTTATGAAAACCAGCATCTTATAAACTCACCAAAAGAGAGAGGAAGGTAGAAGTGACGGGAATCTGTTCTACAATGCTCCCAACTTGGTGACCTTCTATAGTAGACCCTCAATTTCTATCTTTGCCATCTGGCATTGCTGATTGATAAGGCTTCATGGGGATATTGGAAATTGTATTTCAGCAACAGTACTGTTTTCACGCAGTACAGCTTGGAGGTTGTATCCGATTGGGGGACATCATTTAAACATTACATGTAATCTCTTCAGAAATTTTTAGAGGTTGATCTCCACTATGGAACCATATTCCATGACTTAAGTATATATATGTTGAAAATGTTAATTAAGTTCTCCCCAAATCTTAAATTTTCCTACATCATATTGTCTGCCTTTCTATATGCAGGTAACTTTAGAAGTACATCTAAGTCTGGTTTGCATCCATGCCTTGACAGATTCATCAAGCAATAAATCATGGGTAAGGAGATCCATTAATCTATCCCTTCTGGAAATCTGGTTAAGAATAAAGGTATCTATCTAAAAAGGAAATTAAACAGCATGCCATTGGCTGAGCCTTCCCCCCTCCATCAGGACCAAAACCCTTTCAGTTAATTTATTCTATCAGACCAACAATCTTTGTGTATTTTGTGAAGAAAATCAAGATGCCTATGCCCACATCTTAAACAAATACTACAGTTCAAACAGCTGCAAAAGTTGAGAAATACTTAGCCGAAGGAAGCATAGAGAAATGCACTTACTTTACCAAGTGAAAATAGTTCAGCAACACCACACAAACACACCTGTCACTTCATGATTACATACATGTATGCCACAAAAGGAAAAAGTATGGAATTCTTTTGTTACCTTAAAAATGAGCTTCAGGGATCTGGCTGACGGGGGAAATGTGAAAGCAATCATAAAAAAAAAAAGGTGCTGGCTATTTAAAGCATTGAGGGGGGGGGACCAATTCTGCAATGGTGTAATTCTAGACTCTGCCCAACCCACATTCCTTCCTCCAAACACCCCCCCCCCACCCTCCACAAAAGGGCTGTTCACTAAACTACACAGGACTTCGGATGCTCCTTAATAGAAAAGTTGCTCTCTTGCATTGTGGCTGCAATGTTGTTGTTTGTTTTTTTTTAAACCCTTTGCAGGAATATCCATCCTAATTTCTCTTCTCCTCTTCAGCCCTGGAAGTAACGTTCTTATGTCCCTGATTTCTAAGCACCCACTTATGTATTAAGTATCGATCATAACATATTTAATGGGGAATCATATTGTGAAAGCAAATACAGAAAGCTCAGGGTCACCTAAGAGAAATCAAAGGATGTCCATGTGGTAATAGAGATTCAAGAGGAGACAAGCCATTTGTTACTGGCATTCTAAGAAAGCCTGTAATAGATTTAACCTTCATTCTCAAGGTTGGCATGTACATATAGTCCTCGATTTATGGCAATTGAGCCCAACATTTCTATTATAAGTGAAACATGTGTTAAGTGAGTTTTGCCCCATTTTATGACCTTTCTTGCCACAATTGTCAAGTGAATCCCTGCAGTGTATCAGGGTTCCCACGGATGCCCTAATTAAATCATGAGTCTTGAGCCAAGCTTCAAAAGAAATCCAGTTATTTATTAGGAGCTTCATGTCCGCACGGTCCCAGGTGAAGCCAGTTCTGACCCTACGTAATTTACGCTCCAATTATGACCCTGTTTCCCCTCCACCCTGCCCCCAGGGTGTGTCATCAATAACATTCGCCAACGGAGCAATTTCGCGGGTTGTAGAAGTCACTCCCCTTCGACTGCTGTAGGTATCCCTGGGATACAGCCTTGAGGGAGATAAGCGTGGAATGTGCATCTGTTTTTGGCTGCTGTGCAGTTTTGCCAGTTTCCCATCCCCCCTGGCCTATGGCAACTTGAGAACAGGCCAGGGATGCTTTGCGAGTTGACACAGTGGTCAAGTTACGAGCATGATTGTTAAGTGAATCTGGCTTCCCCATTGACTTTGCTTGTCAGAAGGTCACAAAAGGGGATCGTATGTCCCTGGAACCTTGCAACTGTCATAAATATGAGTCAGTTGCCACGAGTCTGAATTTTGATCATGTGATCATCGGGCTACTACAAAGGTCATAATTGTGAAAAATGGTCATGAGTCATTTTTTTTCAGTACTTTGCAACTTTGAAAGTCACTAAATGAACTGTTGTAAGTCAAGGACTACCTGTAGCTCGATCTTTAAGCAGTCTTTAGTATTTACACACAGGAAGATGGAGTATAAATTGACAAATATTTGTATGTAAAGACTGTCTGGCTTTTTATGAATTCATGACTATCCTTTGGAATATGGAGTCACATTGATGGTGGTCTTAAAATAAGCCATAATTCCAAAATTACATAGGCGTTTTATTTTCAATCAATGCTGTCAGGCATAAGGGTTGGGCCCTCCGAATTTCATGATCATATTTTATGTTAAATCTTCTTCCTTCATCACAAATTAAAATGGCTTCACATATTCAGACTTTAACCATAAGTTTCCAGAATACCTACTGTTTGAGAAATGAATGTAAGATTCATATAATTGGAAATAGATTATGTGTCTGAATATTTTCTGTAAAATCTGTATCTTTTATAGAATTGGTATTTCAGTTGAGGTTTTCTAAATGATTAATCTAAATGACTGAGAATTGGTTACATATATTTTCATCTCTTAAAAAAATACCTAGTGGTATCCAAAACCTTCAGGAAATCTGTTTTAGCAAATGTAACAGAACTACCCGTTTCCCCCCGAAAATAAGACCGGGTCTTATATTCATTTTTGCTCCAAAAGACACATTAGGGCTTATTTTCCAGTTAGGTCTTATTTGGGGGATATATGGTACTAAATGTGTCCGCTTGGCTGACAATCTTAACTGGGGCTTATTTTGGGGGTAGGGCTTAATTACGAGCATCCTGAAAAATCATGCTACCACTTATTTTTCAGTTGGGTCTTATTTTCGGGGAAACACGCTATTACTGAACACTCACTTAATGAACGGGGTTATAAGTTGAGGACTTTCATGATCTCTTTTTAACTTATTTCATTTTCTTGAAGTAATATTGACTTTAACAAGAAAAACTAGAGGAAAATCATCTTAACAATAAAAAGCATGTTAAAGTTGTATAAGTGAAATCAATGAAAGTTGGATGGAATTCAGAAAGTACGAAGGAAACATTTTTAGAAGTTGCTAGTACATTATTTCATCTGCACTGCCCTCTGGTTACAGATAGATCTGGGCTGTTGAAAAAATGCAGCTAGCAACAGTTCTGCCAGAAAGTGAGACATGAAACTGGATGAGAATGTTAAATATAAGATTATAAGCACTGCCCACCAGTATCATCATGGTCTTAGAGCCAGTCACACTGCCATCAAGGCCTTGAGCTCCATGAGTTCCGTGAATTGGTCCAACCTTTTTTTTTTTTAAATAAAAATCAACCAGGCCAATATCCAGCACATTTCATCAATGAGGTTCTACAAGAAACTACAGTCTGTTTCAACAATAAGTTATTAAACCAGCCCTTCTAATTTTGCAAAATTAAGAAGTGTCATTGCCAACTAACCCACCAGAATTAAAGATCGAGAACTAAAATTCTGTATGAAAACATTGCATGCTGTATTGCTGTTATGGGGATGTCAGGTACCTGCTAGATACCAACTCTACATTACATTGTTATGCTCTTCTAGATATACCTATTGCTTAAGACAGGCAAGCAATTACTCTGTTAGGCACAATTCAATAACCTATGATCTGTACAGTTTACCTTCCTCGTCTCAGAGATTCCAAATTCTGAACTAATTAATAAGAAGTTGAATAAATGTTGTTTCACTTGGGTGGATGTCAGATAGTGCACCATAAGCTTACAGTAGTTTCACTCCCTAAATTCAGCTACAGCAATAACCCATCTGGTTTCAGTAGACAAGGATGCCTTAGAATACTATGTCCAAGAATTAACATTGCCGAGATGCTGCTAAAGATTTTGATTTTTTCCTCTTCTGTTCAATAATGTTCAGTTCTTGGAATCTGCCTAAACAAGTCCTGCAGTTTTCTTGGCAGTTTGTTCAGAAGTGATTTGCCATTGCCTCCTTCCTAGGGCCGAGAGAAGCTGACTGGCCCAAGGATATCCAGCTGGCATTGTGCTTAAGAGACCTCAAGGACTCCCACTGTCTAGCCTAATGCCTTAAGCATGTCACTAAACCGGCTCTCGTATTTCAAAAACATGAATTATTTTTCTGTCCAACATGGATTCTGTACAACTTACAAAAATCATGGCATACTTTGCCCAAAGAGATGGGGAGTAATATTTGTGTTTTCAGTCTTTTATTGTGGACCTTTATTCTGCCTGCATGTTGAGAGTAATTACCTCCTAGCACAACCAGCTAATATACTAGTCCATCATCTCCACCTTCTGACTTTAGCTCTACAGAGAAGACCGAAACATTTGAATTTTTCTATTTTCCAAATTCTATTTCTGTAACTTTTTTTTTCCTGATGAAGGTTATACATAATTAGTACTGTGAGAATTGTAAGGATTATTTGTGCATAGGTGCAATTATGGCCGTGAAACCTGCAATGGGAACGATCTCTTGGTTGCTGATAAACTAGAAATGTGTACTTTTAAACACTGAACACAGGTAAAAAGAAAAAAATAAGTGTTGCTTATGTGATATAGAGGTTTGGTATGTGCTGGTTCATAAGAGCAAAATAAGATATATTATTGTAATTAAAATATAAGTGCAAAATATGCAAATTAATTGCATTTTAAATCCTTGGCTACTATCTCATCCAATGTTTAAAATAGCTAGCAATACAAAAATCAAATATAAAAATATAGTTACAAAACTCCTTGCTGCATAGATTAGTCTGTCAGTGAGAGAACCAGATAGAATCAGTATTCTTACATCCATTTCTACTGACCTGGTTAGAGACAAACCGTAACAATCTTGGCACACTAAAGCCCAGTAAGCAACAGAACTGGAATTTGTTGTCTTGCCATTATCCCACATCATCTTTCACCTATTTCTTAATCAGTACAGTTGTCAACCCGCAAAGCATCCCTGGCCTGCTCTCAAGTTGCGATAGGCAAGTGGGATGGGAAACCGACAAAGCAGCACGGCAGCCAAAGACAGGAGCACATTCCAGACATATCTTTCTCAAGGCTGTCTCCCAGGATTACCTACAGCAGCTGGAGGGGAGTGATCTCTACAACCCATTAAATTGCTCTGTTGGTGAATGTTATTGATGACATACCCTGGTGGGAGGGAGGGAGGAAACAGGGTCATGATTGGGGCCATAAATTACATGAGGTCAAAGTTGGCTTAATTTGGGAACGTGCCGACATGACGCTCCTAATAACTGGATTTCTTTTGAAGCTTGGCTCGAGACTCCATGATTTAATTAGGGCATTCGTGGGAACCCTGACAATAGTGCTCCTGTAGACACCTTGGGATGTAAAGAGTGCGTTTTGCACAACTTGCCATTTATTTACTCGACCAGCCCTTTAAGCTGCACAACCATTGCTTCCTCTTCCACATCTGAGCATTAGGTCCAAAAATGCCAGATGCAGACTATACCATTCTATTTATATTTTTTTTTTTAATGTAAGCTTTATGAAATGACTATCAATGTATGTTTGGTCATTATAGAATATCATGTAACAACCCCCCTTTACCTTCCTGGGTCCATCTGTCATTTTACCATATAAAACGACTAGTTTTGTCATCACAACTTAAGCTGTATTTTATGGCGTTCTTTATTCAACAGGAAGCAGGAAACTCCAGGTAGATGATTTGACGGCAGGAAGTTTCAGAAGGAGGCAGCGGTTAAATCCACTGCTACTGCCAATGTATGCATCCATCTAGGTTAGCTAAATTACTCTTTCCAAATCCTTTTAAAAGCAACCTCTTCTTGAATATATCCAATCAAAGGGAGCCCTCGGGATCTGGCCCTATGGGTGACCTGTTCTGCTAGAAGGCCTTTTCCAATACTGAAGCAGAAACTGTCTTTTTGCAATTCGAATGAGAGCAAATAGATTGCAAGGGGTTTCTCCTCTCCCACCGCATAACAATGCACAAAGTTCAATAGTAATATCGTATCCTTTTATCAACACTAATATACCAAATTTATATCATCTCCCTTTGGAGGACTCTTTTCAATTCGTTATTCTCATTGTTTTCTTGAATCACTTCCAAATGGTGACATTTCCCCCACTCTTTTGATGTAGCCATAGAAAAGATTTATCATCTCTCACCCCAGAATCAATTTTAATGGGGCGTATGGATCATGCAACAATCCTAAAAGTATTCATGTGTGATATACACTCAAAGGGTTTCTTGTACAGCTTTACAACCGATTCTAGAAAGCAGACTGCTATAGAGAAAGGAAAAGAAAGTACATGCAACACAACTGACTACCTAAGGCCAAGCCAGTAAATCCATAGTCCGTGGGAATCACACAATTGCTGGAGAGCAATTCCCTTGTGCTGATTTCAGAAGAGGGGGGGAAAGGGACAGACAGGCTGGTGCAGAAAGGATAGTTGGGGGTTGAGGGGGAGGGATTAGCAGATGGACAAGAATTTACGATTCTGTGTTCGCATTTTGCAGAATTTTTTTTTCCTTTCCGTTTCATAGACACCATAAGTGGTCTGCAAAATGTGAATATAGTACATTTCTCCAGTTCTCACAGTAGTAGCAGTACGTATTCATTTAAATGCGGGGAACTTCACGAGATTGGAACGCTCGGCTGACAATCAGCAGGCCTGCATTCAGGACCCGTTGCTGCTGCGGGGCGGGAGGAGTCCCCATCACATGCCCCAGCTCCTGCAGACCCAGCAGTTCGAAAGCAGGTGACCAGTAGATTAATGGGCACCACTTCGGTGGGCAACTTCATGGGGACACAAAAGAGCCCCCAACTGGGTGTCCCCCAGGCAACGGCAAATCCTTTCACCATGAAAGCACTCGGTGCTTCTGACATGGTTGTATTAGTACTCTTCTTAGGGTATTATGTGCATAAATACATTAGACTTAACAAATCAAATGAGAACTTAATGATGATTAGTACCTGAATAAGCCATGCTAATACATTCAGGCTAACCCAATTAGCTAATAAGAAACCCAACAGATGACCATCATTAAGCATTGTTGGAGAACAGTGCCAGTTGCTGATTTCTTGCCCTACCTCGGTCACTGAAAGGTGGTCTGTTCAGAGTCCTATTTTTAACAGAAACTTTAAAAAAAAGAATCACAAAGATGAGGATGGGTCGGATAAATAAACAATGTAAAAATAATAAGAATCCAGTTCTGAAACAGATTGAGAAAGATTTTCAATGTCAAAAGGCTGTTGGACAAGAAAAGTAAGGAAAAGTAAAGGAAAATTGTAAATCTATATTCGTATGTTTTTTGGTGAAAGAGAAAGATTATAAAATCTTGATTCACCTTAATTTCTATTAACAAATGAAAACTAGTTAACAAAGATTGGACGAGTAAATACTCAACCTCCTTCACTCAAATCTTCTGAATGCTTTTTTAAACATCGAATCACCTATCTGGAATATACTCGGCATCAGGTCAAAATGTTAGCTGGAGATCCCAATTATAACTTGGTACTTTTAACGTGTTGTGTGGTGATATTGAAAATTAGTATTCTTTTTCTTTGTTCCTTGTAAACCATTGTGTTTTCTTACCTTATAGCCACTGCCAGGAACATGTGAATTAAAGCTCAATTTGCATTAAAAAAAAAAAAAAAAAGGACTACCAGCGTTAATGCAGTAGAACGAGGAACCTTGCAAATCTCTTTTTCTTTTTTCAGAATGTTAGCTATAATCACTGACCTGCTGAACAGGTAAGCTATTTTTCCAATTTAATTTTAAAACAGAAGCACAAGTAACTTGCCTCTTTAAGCATGTAATCAAAATATATAAGAAATGTGGCAGCGCTTTTCCTTTTTTCAGCAGTCTCATGATCAAATGAAGGCACCCAGTGAAAACTTTGAGCCTTGCAACTGTAGGCCATTAGTGCAACTCCAAGCTTTGAAAATCTTCCTCTGATCCCAGATTTTGATTATATTTATCTGAATCATACGGCCGCTGAAGTCTATGTAGCGCCTCATGATAGTGATGTTTACCAATGAACTCTGTAAATTCCAGGTATAACAGAAGGGACACAAAACAGGCAAGGCAGAACACTACCATTTTTATATTTTAGAAAATCCCAACCCTTGCAGCTAAGAAGACTGGACGCTATAGTTACAACACATCTAGAGCTGTAGAAGAATGGAAACACAATAGATAAATGGGGGGTGGGGGGAGACACCACTATGGCTATTTTCAGCCATTTACTTACAGAAAACCCAGCAAAAACTGGAACACAGCAAGGACGAAGAGGCCTTGCTAACCAAACATACCCCAATAGGAAAGTAGCACATGATTTCTTCTTCTTCTTTTTTTTTACCTATTTAAAACACAGGTAGCAGGGGGAACAAGGATGTGGGGAGTAACTGCTAAGTTCCTTGTACTACAAGGAAGGAATGAAGTAAAAAAACCCAAGCCTGCAGGCAGGTTTTTGTTTAGTGAGCCTCTTTCTTTTTCCTTCTTTCTTTCTGTGCTGCTGGTAACCGTGGTAAGTATAAAAACAAAGAAAAATAATCTATTTATTTTTGTAGAACAAGTCAGTAGTCCGAGACATAGAAAAAAGTAAAAACCAGTCCTTAAAAAAATGGGTTTACTAAAACAATTGTTATTTGGGAATACTCCCCCCCCCCTTCCTCAGCCACCTATCTTCCAGAAAACAGAGGGGCGGGGAAGTTAAAGTGGATTTGTGGCCAGATGAAGGCCTTTAAATTCATCAACAACTAAAGGCGAGGAAGCAAACCGCATCTTATGGACAGCCTATTGGTACTGCAAGACTAACTTGATGATGCTGGGGATACTGTGACTTAGATTTTCACAGAAGACATATCAGTGCAGAATCAAGAAAAAGCTGGGCTGCTTGCAACCCGTTAGAAAAATCTCATGCACTCATGATATCCATGACCAGCTGCACCTTGCTTTAAACAATTTAGTGACAGTGTGTTGGTAAAGCTTAAGACAAGAGAAAAATAGCTACCAAAGCAGGAAGGAGTGCTTTGCCAAGGTAACATGCCTTAGCTCTGAATTCATTAATATGTGAGCTTTCCCCCAGAAGAACTACGATCCAAATTTCTTTGGGGTAAATACAAAGCCAATGTTTTCGAGATCTACAGTTCTTCTGCTTCTAAGAGCAGAAGAGAAAGGAGTTTCCTATCCTCCTGGTGTGTGGCGTTTAAAGCAGGTTCCGTAACATTGCCTCAATGACCTGAACAGGCTGAAGGAAAACCATCTCCTCTCAACCAACATGCCATTATGGGGCAACTCAGAGGGCTCAAGATTCTCCAGAGTGCTCTCAATTTAAACTGTTGAGGCAAAATATATATATATACATATATATCCATGGGCCTCACATCTGCTTCGTCTGAAGGCAGCAGCTACACTCAGCCTTCCGCAGGAAACATGGGAGTAAAAATACTGACTGGGCCTTCAAACAAGATGATATCTGCATAGCTGGGCCAGTACCCCATTGCCTGTGACATCCGCTTCATGTAATGGAAGCCAGCTACGTATGGCCAGCTCCACTATAGGGCTGTATGTCTGCCGGAAGTGCAGCTTTCCAAGCGGCTGTGTTAGCTTCACACATTCTTAGTGTTCCATTTCCCTCAAGTCCCATCAAGACCAAGTAGCTGCTAACTTGTCTTCTTGAGGTCTTCCATGGGTAGCTTGTAGCTCAGCAGGAAGTGAGCTTGTGTTGGACTACCTCCTCCTTGCTTCTGTTTCTTTGCACAGTTAATACAGATATAATCTTCGCTTTCTGCCATTTCTGGTGAGACACCAACACAAACTTGATGAAACCATTCATCACATCCACCATCGCACTGCACCCAGTCTACCTGTAAGACACAATATATGCATGTTAGTTAAATTGCATGAGTTCATCATTTAGCAAACACCTTGGTTAGAGGTTGAGTGGATATTATCCAAGAATGAGCATGGAACAAAAAAAAACCCGTATTAGGAGCGAAACATCTTCAAAGAAAAACAAGAAAGCCCCATCACCTCTTGAAAAAGCACCTTTGGGACAGTATTTGATAACCTAAATATACTTCCTTTTTAAGGGGAAAGTATCATGTATGTATTTTATATTTTCAGCATCAAAACTGTATTCCAAGTCACTCATATACAAGTAAGTTTTATAAAATATGAAAAATCCAGAGGAATACAAGATCCATACAAATATCAACTCTCTTACATTATAGTGTATATTACCTGTGACTTTGAAATACATTATGTGCAAAATATCTGACGCTTTTAACAAATAACGTACGAACGAAAATTGTACCATTATCAGCGAGATCTGACAAATCATGATAGCAAAGCTAGAAATGGCTTGTGATATCCATTTAACAATGGGGGTAGCAGTACCTAGACAAACATATGTAGAACTTGGAAGCTGTACAAGATTAATAGTTGGATGGAAGATCAAGAAATCTCAGGGTCGGAAGGGTAAAGTAGGAAGATGGCTGAGGAAACAGCTGGAAGAATGGAGTAACATTCCATATTATACATAGTTTCAACATTTCCAGAGTCAACAGAAGTTGAGAGTGAGCCAAAGCTATTTTACTCAAACACGTTTTTTTAAAAAATAATTACATTGTTCATTTCCCATTTATCCTCATAACCTCAGAAAGAATCTGGGAGATAAAATGATGAGCCTTCTCTGTTCAAAGTGAAATCTATATTTTAACAGTAAACTGGAAAGAAATGTAACACCTGAGGGGAAAATCTAGAGTTCAGGAATAGATCAGAAAATTTGAGTTCAGTATCCAACAACTATAGACCCTATCTGGGAATAAAGTTTAGCTGCTCCCAACCTGAGGAGACAATATTAGACTACCTAGGCAAAAGACATGACTCACTGTAATTTCATATAATGCTGACATAACCATGAATCCCTGCCATCGTGAACTCTTAAGAGAAATTAGCTTCATCATTAACCTACAGTGGTTGTAGGCCTACTGTAAAATTCTCATCCATGCTGAAAACAGGTTCCACCCCCCCTCCTTTTGATGCTCTAATCTCAGGTTACTTTTATTTCCACAAGTGCTTGTAAATCACTACTCAAAGGATTCCTGGTTTGTTTTTCTGTTTTAGCTTTTGTTTGCAAAGAGGGAGTAGAAGATTAATGGCCACTATACATTGGCAGAACTAGGGCAAAGAAGGAAATTCAAGTAGGTGGAAGTGTTAAAATGATAGCAGTGAGGGAAATATTCCAACACTGATATCCAATCCCATTTTCTTTACTTCATCTTGTCTCTAAGTAGTTCACTTGCAGCAGCAGTTTTTTTTAAAAAAGATGCTATCCTGGATTCAGATCCTGCCAATGCAGAGCATTCTGAGGGGCAGGAATTTAAATCTGGATTTCATTCTGATGAACACAGCAGTCTTGTTTACATTTTATGACTTGGCTAGAAAAGGCTTTGATTTTGTTCAACTATCCCACGGGTTAGCAACCCGTGGCTCTGGAGCCGCATGTGGCTCTTTCATCCCTTGGCTGCGGCTCATTGTTGCTGGTCGTGCCACAATTTTGAGAAGAGCTTCTGGTTTGGGGAGGGAGAGGGGAAGCATGGTATGCCAGGAGACTCTATGGCAAGGGGCAGGTTTTCTGGTCGGCTCCACAATTGATAGGACTTTTGGTTAGGACAGGTAGAGGAAAAACACTGCATTAGGAGGAGACTCTATGGTGGGGGAACCGGACTTCTGGTTGGCTCCAGAATTGGAGCTTCTGGTTAGGACCTTTATGGCTCTTTGAGGGTTTAAGGTTGCCGACCCCTGAATTATCCAAACTGCAGTGAGAGAGAAAAGTAGCAGTTATTTTTACAACACTACATCACTACAATAAATAATCTGATGTTAAATTCACCCAGTGCTTAATGCATTTCCCTGATAATGGGTACTCCCGCCAAAAAAATGGGTGGTTCCCAACACCTACATCCAGGCAAGACTTTCAGGGTTACCAACCAACTTCTGCTTCTCCATGATAATCCTAGGTCTGCCCCAATAACTAATTCCATTAACGTGTTCATCTATGTAGTTCATCAAGACTGATTTGAAGGGGGGAGAGGAGGAGAAGAAGAGAAGATTTGAATTTCATAATTTGCCCAAACTCGTTTGAGCTGTGGTGCTGGAGAAGGTTTCTGCATATTTGTTGGGACTAACAAGCAAGTGCTGGAGCGCATAACACCAGACATGTCACTGGAAGGCAAAATCACAAAACTGTGTCCCACTTACTTTGGCCATGTCATTCAGGGGAATTCACCGGAAAAAAGCAATTATGCTGGAAAAGTTAGCAATACAAGGAAACCATGCCTCCAAAGAACACAGTGGCTGAACACCATCGAAACCGACACCAGCCGCAGCATAGAACAATTCAAGGAGGTAGTGCAAAATCGGAAGACACAGAGAGAGACCTTGTCGAGAGTTGGACGCGACTGAATGGATAACACCCATCATCATTTTGTCCAAATCTGAAATCAAGTTAATCTATTACAAAGACATTTATTATGGGCAGATATTACTTTCTGGAAAAGAGGAGAACCATCTCTATATTTACTTAACTGGGTTAATGAGCTGCTACAGATCTGTCGTAAACAAGATTTTACATCTCTTGGAATATACTAACTTTTTTACTTGTCAATGGCCGGGATTAGTGGGGAAAAAACAAGAGGCTGCCTTCAGGCAGTTGCACCCAATTAACTTTTTAAATCTTAAATATTGGCATGCATTCTGATCTGCGAATATCACAGGAGTAAGAGTAAAGAGAGAAGTGTTTTTGAAACTAATTAACAGATACTACTATTTTTATCTGTATTTTTATCTGCTGCCACAGTTATCTGAAAAATATAATCCGGTGAAATATATTTTCAAGAAACATACCCTGGAAGCTACAGTATCTTTCTATTAACTTGCTTGTAAGTAATATAACAAAGACCAAGACTGTGACTCTTTTGCTTGATGTCTTTGTACTGTCTATATCTCCATAAATTTATTCTGCAGATTGGCACAATTAGCCAGGAAGTAAACCGGCATGTAGTCCTCGATTTACAACCATTCATTTAACAACTGTTCTAAGTTGCAATGGCCCTTTTTGGTTTACAACCAGTTCTCACACTTATGACCGTTGTAGTATCCAGAGGTCATGTGATCAACATTTGCAATCTTCCCAGCTGGCTTCTGACAAGCAGAGTCAAGGGGAGGGGGGGGAATCAGATTTCGCTTATGTGGGTACGATTCACTTCACTGCAGTGATTTGCTTAACAATCATGGCAAAAAAAGGTCATAAAATTGGGCAAAATTTACTTAACCACCATCTTGCTTACGAATGGAAATTCTGACCCCAATTGAGGTCATAATTTGAGGATTACACCTGTAACATCACTTCTAGATCAGATCAAAGGCCAATGTAGCCTAGCATCCTGTTCCTATTTTGGCCCATAAGATTACAGATTTCAACTACACTGCGAATGTTTTCTTGCTCACTTTCCTTCTAATACTAGAGAAAACAATCATCATAATTATTATCTAGTCCTTTCCATTAATTTTGCTGCACCTTTAAATGTTATCAAGATAATAGGTTTTTAGCTCATTTGTAATATTGTACACCACCCAGAGTTGCTAAGATGTTTTATAATCTTACAAATTCGATGGATGTGTGGATGTGTGTGCCTGCACATGTACACACAAGCTTTATAAGATAACTGCAGAGTTAGTATTCATAAAATTACTTTAGACATTATGACAGGTGAAAGCTCAAAGGCTTGCAAAATGAGTTGTGCCTTTCCATTAGATAATCTTTACAGGGCAGACTGCACTCTCACTCCTAAAAGAAATTAAGAGCGAAACATGTCACTAAATACCATGATATGCATACAAATTGGTACTTGATATTATGCATGTGCAGATGAGACAGCTGTGCTTTTTATTCAATATTATGTTTTGAGACAAGGACTGAAGGAGAAAACTCAGCTAAAAGTCAAGTATGGCCAAGGTGGTCATGATTAACAGATCTTTCGATGACTACCAAGTCAGATAAAACAACTCCTTCAATAAAGAACCCTAGAGCGGACAATTTCTCGAGCTCATTTCAGTTTAAATTTGGAGCATTGCTTGTGGCAGCTATCAAGAGCTACTTTTTAACATCTTAATTCTCAAAGCACCTAGAGCTTTTCCTTCGTATTAAAAATTAGGGTGTTAAATATCTTCATAATCTGGATGAGCAACACATTCAAACTCAGCCCTGGCAAGACTGAATAGCTATGGGTCAGTGGTGGGTTGCTCCTGGTTTGGTCCGGTTCTTGCGAACCGGTAGTAACGGTGGCAGGAGGCTCCGCCCACCCGCCCAGGCATCATTATGAACTATCTTGCACATGCGCAGAAGTGTGCGCGTGCGCTCCCATTGCGACCGATAGCAGAGGTAAGTAGAACCCACCCTTGCTATGGGTACATATCCCCTCCTGGATCCAAGGATTCCACATTTTTTGCCTTGATCGGTGAGCCTTTAGCCCATTCAAAGCTGGCATGCAATTTAGGACTCTTCCTGGATCCCATTTCCTGCTTCATGCAGACCTATCTCGTGTACGAAGTACCCTAATTTCTGAATCGGAAGTGCCTTGGGACAGTCACTCATGGTCTGGTCACTTTGTGTGTGGATTACCCTAACACACTGTATATGAAGTCACCCTTGAAAACCACTTGGAAGCTACAGATAGTCCAGAATGTGGCAACCCAGGTGGTTTTGTATGCCGGTGCAACACATCTGCTTCCTGGCTATGCTGGTTGCCAGTATATGCCAAGTTTTTCTGCATAGCTAATCTTATCTGCATTTAGTATCGTACACTGCCCAGAGTCATTTTGAATTGGATGTCATTACAAATTTAATACATTAAATTAAATTAAACCTTGAAGCTGGAGTACTAAGCAGTAAACTCCAATGACTGTTTTAAATTTATCATTCCAGGTCATCTCCTGAAATGAGTCATTCAGCATATATCATTATGCTTCCTTAGGGCTACTATTAAAGGGAGGACAAATTAACCAATATGATTTCTTAAGTATAATAATAATATAGTTAGGACACAAGTATACATAACTGTCTTCTGCCATCTTTCCTGTGATTTGTAAAAAAAAAATCTACCAATCTCTTGGCAGTTGACAGTTTTAAATTGGACAAGCATTTAATAAAAAGGCATAAATTGGTAGTATATTTTAAATTAATTTCTACCACTATTTACAAAGTTTATACAAAATGAAATAACCAGTGCATAGTATATATTAATCTATTGTGTATGTGATTAGTTCATACAACAAAATGATTTAATTTCTTCAGAAAGTGCTTCTTAGTTTTCTGCAGTTAAGCCCTGCAGCAAAGTTCTGTCTTTTGCAGCATATGGAAATTTTTGCAGCAGCTTCAGTCCTTATGCAGGATTTACATTTCCCACAAAGGAACAGCTTTTGTTATTTGCTCACTTAGAAACAAAACTCTTCTCTTATTGGACAATACACTTTTAATTTCCTTTGTTCCCAAGCATGATAAAGTATTCTATTGCACATATGCATTAGCTATCTTTAAGGCATCGCTGATATAGAAGTAAATATATATCCAAAATTGATTTGTGGGAAGTTCCCTAAACAAAATTGCAAAACTCCTGAGAGTACTGCTCTAAGAAGACTGTTTCTGACTGGAATGCATAGTTGTTGCAAGCAGACCTGCAAAAATTCTCCAAAGGGGGAAAATAATGAAATTTACTATAATCGAATCCGATCACTTCAAAAAACCTATGCAGGTTTACTACCAGGGAGAAGAATAGAACAGGGCATGTGGCTTCCTTCAACTGACTTAAAAGCTTTTGTGCAAGAATCTTTGGAAGATTAATTTTCTTTCATAAAGATAGCCATCTTAGGGACTTCAGTACAAAGGAACAGTATTGTAATAGAGAATTCTGGATATCAGCAGGTTTCTTACAGCATCATCAGGGAAGCAGATGAGGCAATGGGAAAAAAAACTTATAAAGAACAATATACAAATTCACAATTTCTTTACTAATTGTCTGCTGATGAGCAAAATCCAGTGGCCATGACCGAATCTGCTTTAGCATAGTCTTATCAAATATACATACTGAAACAGTATATATATAACAACATCAATTGGTGCAGAATGCAGCAGAGTGAAGAGTTATGTGTGCTTCTAGTTTGTACTGGTTGCCAAGTTTGCTTTGGGGCCCAATTTCAAGTTGCTGGTTTTAATCTTTAAAATCTTTCACGGCCTGGGGCTGGGTTATCTGAATGAGTACCACTTCCTGACTATATTTCCCCATTCCAATGGGTCTGATAAAGAAGGCATGCTTTGGTTTCTGCTAGTACGGATCTATGCTTAGCAGGTTCCAGGAGGCAGGACTTCTCTGGCATGGCGCCTACCATTTGTAACATCTCCACCCCCTGAAGTTAGGTTAGGTGTTCATGAAGTCCCTCAAGGCCTGGCTTTGTAATTAGGCCTGGGTTCCAGGAGAACAGTGAAATCTTAACAATGGTTCCATCACTGTAATTGATGTTCACTCTCTACTGGCAGTGAGTTTTTTTTTTTTAAAAAAAAATAGCACTTAGCAATAGCACTTAGCCTTATATACTGCTTCACACTGCTTTTACAGCCCTCTCTAAGCTGTTTACAGAGTCCGCATATTGCCCCCCAACAATCTGGGTCCTCATTTTTACCGTCCTCGGAAGGATGGAAGGCTGAGTCCACTTTGAGCCTGGTGAGATTTGAACTGCCAAATTGCAGGCAGCTGGCAGGCAGCAGAAGTAGCCTGCAGTACTGCACGCTAACCACCGCGCCACCGTGGCTCATAATGACTGTTTTATATTTTTTTTAATAATGATTCTTTCTATGTATTTATTATTTTAATTGTGTTGTATGCCGCCCAGAGGCATATTTTGTGAGACAGGGAGCCATATAAATTTGATGGATAAATAAATCATAAATTCCCTTATCAAAGAACAGACATGTTATTGGTTTGTATTTTGACCTTTTAAATATAGCATGGCAAAAACTTTCAAAGATACAGCCCTGGGGTCTGAAGCAATGATCTTTGAAACATCAATCAAGGTGACCCACCTTGTCCTTGCACGGCCTCTGACAGTTTTGTGCAGCACATACTGCATTTTCATCATCTGACTCTTCTGCTCCTGACCAGTCGTACTTGGAGGGGATGTCCAAAACTTTCTTCTCCCTCTTTTTTTCAGTGCACTCTTTCACCAGCTCTACCTTCGTTGCAGCCACTTTCTCACGCTTCTTCTTTCGTTCTTCTTCTTTAGCCAGCTTTTTGGCCAGTTTGTTCAGCTCCTTTGTCTTGTCCATTGTTAGTTTTAGCTTCTTTTTCTTTGGTTTCTCCAACTTCTTCAGCTCTTTAGACTTCTGCTTCATGTCACCAAAGAATTGCTCTGCTTTCTCTAGTTTGCGCTTCCTTTTTCTCTCCGAAGCATCTCTTCCCCGGGTCTTTAATGGCTTCTCATCCATGCTCTCATCCTTCAAGAAACAAAAGAAGTTGATAATTGCCAGATTATTCCCTTGTGTATCATAAAAGCAATATGAAGAAGCTAGTTTCCATAAGCACACAGCACTTCCAGTGAGTGAATAAACTCATTAACAGGAGGAAAAGAGGCAGAGTAAATAATAATCACAATGCCAATTTAAAGTCTAAGGTGGCACACTCTATTTTGGAACCAAATGGGTGTTAAACAACTTGTAAAATAACATACATATAACCCAAGCTAGTTATCTGCTTTCTTGGGAAGAGCCAATCAGAAGGATTGGAATGGAAAGCAAGTCATCATTTGCAAAGAGTCCTAGATATATTTCTTCTTCCTCTGCCTCAAAAATGAATTCTTTTCATGAGGCTGAATTTGACCATTTCACTTTCAATATCTAGGAGATCATGAGTTCAAGTCCTACCCTAGCCATGAAAGTCAGCTGGGTGACGTTGGGCCAGTCACTGTCTCTCAGCCCAAACACCACACAAGGTCATTGTTGGAGGAAAAATAGGAGGAGGAAAGTTTGCCGGATTTGTTTGCTACCTTGAGTTATTTGTAAAAATAATAAAGGCAGGATATATATATATATGTACATCTTACAATAACAGAGCCTTAGACTCTGGGTTTCCTCTGCTAATGGCAATCAACAAGCTTTTTGCTGCATTTAAATAGGAATGACCCCACATTCCTGGCACTTGAAATAGGGACAGGATATTTTTGCATCAAATTATAAGATGCTTACCCCAGGATGCTCCAGACTTTCAAGCAAGAATATGTGATACAATGCAGTGGTGGGTTGCTACCGGTTCGCCCTGGATTGGGCAAACCGGTAGCGTCGGTGGTGGGAGGCTCCGCCCACCTGCCCGGATGCTTCTGCACAGAAGTGGCACGCGCGCACGCTCACGCTCACCCACAAACAAACCGGTAGCAACAGGTTTTGAAACCCACTAATGGTACAATGTTTCACTGTATGGATTCAGTGAGAAATTTTTAAAAAAGGAGTAAAGGGCAGATGCGAAGAGCTGATAGGGGCTTTAAGGAAGTCTTTGGTAAGGAAGCAAATCCTGACAAGTAAATTAGAAGGAGGCAATCCAATAAAGAGATGAAACAGCAGCAGTGCTCTCTGCAATACCATTTTGCCAACCTTAATTTTACATGTGACTTTGCTATTTTATGATAGAAAATGCCCATCTTTACCTCCATGATATGAAGAAATCTATCTTCAGAGGGTGGATGTGTGGCCTGCAAAATCCGCCAGATGTGCTGGGTTTCATCAAGAGATACTTCTAAGATATCTCCTATCATCATTAGATCTTCTAGCTGTGATTTGGCTCCAGAAGAGAGTTCAAGCACAGGAGGTTCTAAACTGCGAGGAACTAAAGGGCTTTTACGGGGTTGCTTTCTTGGGGTATTGGAACCTTTCAAAAAGAAACACAAAGAAAAAAATGTTTAAGACTAAAGGGTAGAAAACAAACAAATAACATGAAATGTAAAAAAGACTTAAGTTTTGATTTCATTAATTATAGAAAGGCAAAATGACATGAAGTCATTTGGATGGTTTAAGACTCTAAAGAAACTCAGAATCTATAGTTAATTGTTACCCAGGTGCCACTAAGCACTTATTTGGAGTACACAACCTAAGACCCCAGAGATACATACAATTTCTGAAAACCTTCTAAAGTTGCAGTTACAATTACAGAAATAGAAAAGTGATCATGTTTTGAAAATGATTTGAAAGAAATTGGGCAATTACCTGTCTATTATTCATTAATAGCCACACTGTTTTTTAGATTTTTATGTGAGTTTTAAGAAAAATATACCATTGCTTTAAGAATTATTTTAACTCATTAAGACAAGCTACATTTTTTGCAGGTTTATGCAGAAGCCTGGGAAAATACACAACTGTAGTACTTGATAATAGAGAGTATTGTGCTCATACAGCCTCCAAAACATTACAAAGCGAATGTCTGGAGAATCATATCCTCACCAATTTCTGACCCCAGAGTGCTTTATTTATTAATTTAATTTATAAATTGCTTAGAGAATTTTTGGTGAATTGAGGAGCTTATAAATTGCAATAACAAATAAATGGCATCTAGATATAATTGTAAGGGGAGGGGAGAATTACCTTGAGAACAGCTTTTTGAAGCTGATGAATATGCATGTTCAGCACAGAAAGAGGGAGCCGTCCACATGTGTGTTACTACTTCTTCAGATTTGATTGGAATTTCTTCATCACAGAAGAGGTTAGGCTCCAGACTGCTAGAAGACTTTACACTGGCATTGTCCTAAAGAAAAGTACAGCAGAAACATGAGATTATGGAGCAGGATTTAATTGTTTTAATAAAACCTGCCAAAGATTTGTTACATTAAATGCGGGTAAAACCAGTGACGTTTTTTCAGTTCCTACAGCAATACATGGCAAAGCTAGTTATAGCAGAATGAAAAAGAGGATTATGCATTTTGCTTTTCTAAAAATGTAAAGTCTGCACTAACTTTTTTTTTTAAATCAAAATTTCCCAAGGGGCTCCTGATCATCTCATTGCATCAAACAACTTTACAGTATATGATTACAAAGTTTGTTACTGGTGAAGTTCCACTGAAGGAATAAAACAATTATTAACAATAGTGAGCTCAGAAATGTTATGGCAAGACTTACTTTTATTTCATAGCCATATGCTTCCCTAATGTCTTCATCTGAATCCGTCTCCTCGTCATCATAATCCATAGTCTGTCGAGGAGATGAGGATACACTACTCGTAGCCCGATTAAACCCAGATTGCTGAAAACTAGTCAAATGACCCTATGTGAAGAAACTTTCTGAGTTAAAAAAGCACCCGGTAAAGCGTGAACAAGGCAACAAAAGTTACTTAAATTGATTAACAGAGATCAGATTACAAGAAACTAATTATTTGCTTTAAAATTATATTTCTAACAATAAGAGTTGAAATTTCATTTCTAAGCTTCTAAGACACAACTATAAATACTCTCTTTGTTCAGATGCTGAGAACACCATCATTGCTTCTTCACTTTTATAATCATTGTCTGTAATATATTGGTGTTGGTAATTGATACAGCACCTGAAAATATTAGAATTTTCTAGACACCGAAGGCACCAAACAAAAACAAACATTTATCATCAATGTTTAATAATCATTTGGGATTGATATATTTATATTTATTAGATGCTAATAAATAACTTCAACAAAGAAAAACAATTAAACCCTTTTGAAAATAACTTTTTACATAATTCTTGCTAGAAAGCAAGCAGAAATTTCAAAATAAGAGGTATTCTCTACAATACATAGCAAAGGAAGGCATATAGAAGAAATTGGCAATATGTTGCTACCCTATAATCACTGGGACTGCATATTCTAACAGCTCTAGCCAAGGAAATTAATGGCAAAGAATGCTAGGAACTGCATTCAGTGCCTGAAAGGTCACAGATAACTGGAATAAAAATGAATGTAAGTGTAAAGAGATGCAAGTCCCAAAGAGATAGTTATAGTAGGAAAAAAGAATACCCAATAAGAAAACAATTTCACATTAACTTCCAGAAGTACAATTCTCGAGTGATAAAAATCTACTGTATTCGTGTTTGAATAGCTGTGTTGTTTGTAAGATTTTGGAATTTCCTGCCTTGGAATATAACTATTTGTTCCTAAATCTTTGTAAAGTGTAAAGCCTCTGCTAATTAATGTGTATTTAGTTATGTTCTAAAAAACAACAACTAAGTTTTGGTCATTTGGACTGGTTTAAAAACTCTATACAAAACATCAACATTTAGGTTCCAGAAGGGGAGCATTCAGATCGAATTGGGTGACAAGGCTCAAGCAATAAGGTCATTATGCACAGGGGAGAATTGTTATATGCACCCAAGAAATGAATGGATACCTGTAAATCAGGATTGGCAGCTGCCTTCTGGAGCTCCGCGCTGATTATCTTCTCTGTTTTCTCGCGTGCCGCCTGTTCTACCATACGCTGGCTCAACACAGAAAGTTTCGCCAATGCAGAAGATAGTTCATCAGTGGCCAGGGCTTGCCGTGCTCGGTCTTGCCAGCTCATAGCTCGCTCAGTCAGGCACTGCAATGCTTCCCCTTCTGGCAACCGTACCGGGAGTTTTTGCAAGGACACTAGTAGGGATAAAATTGTCTCAAGACGAGGCCTTCGAGATCGCATGCAAAGTGGACACAAAAACTTGACTTCTTTGGCAGGCCAGCTGGAGCCCTTCTTTTGGGAGCTCGTTTTGGGAAGGGTCACGCAAGTACTATGAAACCAGTCTTTGCAGAGTTCACACTGTAGCATGAATCCACTGGCCGTCTTGCGGCAGATGCAGAACTTGATTTCTTCAATGCGATCCACCATCGTCATCTTGGCCAAGTTGGCCTCCCTGAGGGCGTGCATGGCTTCAACCTCTTTCTGTTCCCGGTCTTTGAAGACAGCCACCTTTTCAGAGGGGGAAAT
Source organism: Pantherophis guttatus (assembly GCF_059756535.1). Lineage (NCBI taxonomy): Eukaryota > Metazoa > Chordata > Lepidosauria > Squamata > Colubridae > Pantherophis > Pantherophis guttatus. The sequence goes on along the minus strand of NC_142069.1, from coordinate 17,415,270 downwards.
AGTAGAGAATCATTCAATGAGTTTCATTGGCAAGATTCACATTCCTAAACTGGTCCAACATTTTGTTATATATACACGGTATAAATGAATCAACAGAATACTTGTTCCAAGCTGCAACTTTTTTTAAAATCTTAATATAGCAACAGCGATGGCATTTAGGCTTATATACCGCTTCACAGTGCTTTACAGCCCTCTCTAAGCGGTTTACAGAATCAGCCTATTGCCCCCCAACAATCTGGGTTCTCATTTTACCCACCTCAGAAGGATGAGTCAACCTTGAGCCTAGCGAGGCTCAAGGTTGACTCATATACCTGGATCAAATTTAAAAAATGACTTGTGAAAAATAATTGTATGTGGAATCTAAAATCATCAACATTTTCAATAGAATACAGGTAGTCCTTGATTTACAACAGTTCATTTAGTGACCGTTTGAAATTATAATGGCACTGAAAAAAGTGACTTTATGTCCATTTCTCTCACTTATGACCATTGTAGCATCCCCATGGTCACATGATTTACATTTGGATGCTTGGCAACTGGTTCGTATTTATGACTGTTGCAGTGTCTTGGGGTCAGTGTCTTGGGGTCACCTTTTGTGACCTTCTGACAAGGAAAGTTAGTGGGGAAGCCAGATTCACTTAACAACCATGTTACTAAGTTAACCACTGCAGTGACTCACTTAAAAAATGTGGCAAGAAAAGACGTAAAATGGAGCAAAACTCACTTAACAATTTTCTCACTTAGCAACATAAATTTTGGGCTCAACTGTGGTCATAAATCAAGGACTACCTGTATCATCTTTAATTACCACCTGAAACTTACTTATGAAGGTCTAATCTGGCTTCCATATTTAAAAAGTTCATAGACAGAATTCTGCTGCAGAAAAAAAATCTTTTCCATCAACCTAACTTCATCCATCATGAGTCAAGAAACATAAGGGGGCTTTCAGAGATGGCTGTACAGTACTAGCAGTTTCATACCACTTGATGTGAATGACAACTTACAAGCTGATAATCACAGCCTGCCAATCTACCTGCCAGACAGGTACAGACCTAAAATCAATACCTTCAGGAGAAAAAGATGCTGCTTGTCGTATTGACACACAGAGAGAGATAACCCAGTAATTCCCTCAGAGACAGACTGCTTGAATTATTCTTTCCAAACAAAAAAAGTACACAGATGGCAGAACCAATGGAGAGAAACTGGAGAAAGAAGCAGGAGAAAACAATAAAGGTCTCTTCGGCTTCCCAGGAGCCTCAGAATTACTGGGATTTCCAGTAATCCCAGTATTTCCAGGAAATCCAAAAATAACTGAAAAAAAGGAAATATCTGGTTTGGGAAACTGCTGGATGTGTTACATTAGGTTTAATCTTTGCATTATTGTTCGGTGGTAAAGTCCCCTGATTCTATTTTCTGCATAAAGTAGGGAAAGTTTTACTTGTGTAACTAGAATATTTCTGTAGAATCTGGTATTCTCCAATCTTTGTCTCTTTTTTAAAGTTTTTTTTTTCCAAATATTTTTTAGCATTTGTAGGAGACTACTGCCATCTTGTGATATGCCTGGGACATACCTTTTCCATTTTAGTTTCGATTGTCTCTTCTTTAACAGGGAAGCTTTGCACTTTAACATCTAAAGTTACCAAGAGTTATAAGTTACAGACCTCCATTATTATATATAATACCATATATGATATGATATAAATATAGAGAGAAACGTGGCTATGAAGACCCAGAGGGCTTCTTAGAAAAAATGTTTGAGATATCCGGCATTTTTGCTTATGGGCTCAACCCTTCTATTATATCAGTTTTATGTAAAGTAGGGCTATAAGAGCTGTTTTAGAATGCATAAGACTATGAATGATCCTCAAACCATGTGAGCCTGGAAAAAAAAAGGATATGACTTTTTAAATTAATTTCTTAAAAAATAAAGCTGCATTACTGAATTGAAGCAACCACCCATGTTTCTAGACTCTTTGCAAATTCCAGAAGACTCTTCCAAACCATTTTCAAAATTTAGCCCTAAATGTTAGATGTACCTTAAATAATAACCTGGCTAAGATATTTTGCAGCATCTAAAACTGCTGAGACAGTGCCAGATCCCAAAGCATTTTCAGATGACACATTTGTTCACAGTGGTACTCCAGCAAGAACATGTGATAATTCCAAATCCCAGATTTCAATTGGCCATCAAGGCTTTCACCTTCTCTAGACTATAGGTCAGTTAACACATTAATATGTAACTGCTCACTGTGTCCAAACAGATTTAGGATTTCCAAAAGCCGTCTTGGTATTGATTGAAAAAGATACAGAGCTCTGAGTCATCAGTATGATCATCTCTCAAGTTGAGTTTTGCCTACTAATTAAATTATGTGGCTATAAATCTTAACGTCCCCATTTTTGGTCTATTTTGCTGAGTCCTTTAGGTGGGCTTTGGTGAGTTGTCAGATATTTCACAATTATGCTAGCTATAAATTTAAAGCTACAAATAAAAATCAATTTGTGGTCAGTAGATTCTGTAATTATTCCAAAATGAATTCATGCTTGCTAAAGTGATCTGCACAACTGCAATGTTTATTCTGTGCTCAAGAGTAAATATTTAGCAGGATGTTCAGCAAAGAATGACATTTTGAAAACTCAAGAAAGTATAAAATAGGTTTTAAGGTTCAAAAATATGGTCTATTAAAATATCAATAAGCTATACAGGTAGTCCTCGAGTTACGAATGTAATGGAGCCTGTCCATTCCATTCATACCTCGATGATTCGTGGGAGTGAATCTCATACATTGAACGAGATCACTCCCTGCTTTCGGCCACGCATTCGCTAATTTAATGCATTGGCGAATGCATGGTTTGTTAAGTGCACATGAGGTATCTCAGGGTAGAGAAGGCTCTGGGGAGCCTAGTGATGGAACAGGCTCCCAAGGCCTCGCCAACCCACTAACATACCTAATGCTTTCCCTTCCCTGCCGTGCTGGAGTCACTTACCTTGCAAAGATCTGTCTCCTCTCTGCCGCAGTTTCTTTCCCTTTGAGTTGATGGAAGCTCCTGGGCGGAAACGGTGTTTGCAGTGCATGTCTCTTACTCCCCCCCCTCCCCCAACTCCTTTCTGCCACCACCAAGACACTTTTCACCCAGACAGAGACCTGACAGAGACTGGAAGCTTCATCTGTGTGCAAATGGGACCTTTGAAAACAGAGGAATTTGCCCCGTTTTGAAATGCCCCATAGGCACCTATGAGGCCTTTGAAAACGGAAGGATTTGCTCCATTTTGAAACACTCCATATAAGGCCTTTGAAACAGAGAAATTTGTCACATTTTGAAATGCCCCATAGGCACCTATGAGGCCTTTGAAAACAGAGGAATTTGTCCCATTTTCAAAGGCTTCATAGGCACCTATGGGGCGTTTGAAACAGAGCAAATCCCTCCGTTTTCAAAGGCCCCATTTGCATGCAGATAAAGCTTCCAGTCTCCATCAGGGCGAAAAGTGTCCCAGTGGTGGTGGGAAGGAGTTGGGGGGAAGGAGCAGGAGACAAGCACCGCAAACACTTTTCACGCTGAGAATGAAAATTTCTGGGGTCCGTGATCTCGCGAGAGTTCAGGCACCCAGTCTCTGCAAGAGGATGGGGGTCTGAACTTGTGCAATATTAAAGCACCCAGGGGCTTCCATCAAGTCTCCTCTTCCCTCAAAAGCAAAGAAAACGTGGCAGAGAAGAGACAGATCTTGTAAGATAAGTGAGTCCGGTGCAGCAGGATGGGAGGGGGAAGCAGTTGTGGGGACTGAGGGCAGGGGGAATAGGGTGGATGTTGCAGACCTCTGCAGTTGTTCGCACGGGTGAACAACTGCCGTGGTACTGCAACATTAGTAATTTTGGGACTTGCTCATAAACACTGGGGGTGTCTATCTCGTAACTTCAAACAGGCGCTAAATGAATGCTCATAACTTGGGGATTACCTGTACTAGTCACATATAAATCAGTAACTAGAATGACGGCATGGATGGACAATTCCAAATTTTATCTTGAAGGATGAGATGTTATCTCTAATATCTAATTTAAAAGTCTAATACCACTGAATATTCAAAGTATGAAAATGCTAATAACTAAATAAAATATAGGATGCTTACTTTTAATAATGGTTGCAAACCTAAGAGATGTGTTGTTAGTTGTCTCTAGGAGCTGACTACAACTTGATGACACATAAACAAAAATCAAACTTTAAAAGATTTGCATATGTAAAATGCAATTCTTAGCAGTTTCTTATCAATAAGAATTCAAAAAAATTATAATTTTTTGACTAAAATAATTAGACTAATAATTATAGCATAAACACACATGGGTCCCATTTTTTTAAAAAAAAAAATAGAACTTATGACAAGGTAAACCCTGAAAATTCTTTCATTTTACCAATGGAATTATCACCAATAGTTAACTCCGATCGAATGCTACTGAGTACCTTTCAATGGCTCCATCTTCCCAACAGAGTGAAAAAAAACAATCACTCTGACATCTAATGGGGCTTCTATTACAATACGTGCATTCTAATAGCTATTAGTTCATCCTGTAAAATCTGGATTCTCTGGTCTGGACCTCCAATGAGTAGACACCATTTTACTTCAGATTCCCCAAATAATGGACCAAATCTGTTGCTTCAGAAGCTTCTACATATATAATTTATATTAATTCTTTAAGTCCAAAGTTATTTTATGTTACCTGCATCAATTTACTATAAACTAACAGCAAATATATAGAAGCATCACTTCTGTCATTACATAAATGAAGTAATTACATCAATGCAATTCTGATTTAATAGATATTTGTATTTAATAGAAAGCCTTTCCTCCAAGAGGTCCATTAAATCAAGATTTAATGTTCTAAAAGTAATAGGCTTTTAGATTCACAGTAAAGTAAAAGATATCGGAGCTTCCTACTGGGAAAAAAGAATAACCAAAAGAATATGGGCCCTCACCACAGCTGCAGTATCCCTGTATTCTTCTACTCCATCTTCTAATTCACTCAAGGATTCCATGTCAAGATCTTTTTCCTTTTCCTTCTCTATCAGCTCCTTTACTCTTTTTCGTCTATTCTTACTGCTTCCGTATACACCAATGTCAGTTCGAGGGCTAAGAACCTATTAACAACAACAACAACAACAACAACAGCAACAAAAAGAGATCAGGCATAGAAGTGTTTTTACAAAACCTTAAAATTCTGTATGGCAATTTTTTTTTAAATTTGATTTATATGCCGCCCTTCTCAGGGCGGCTTACAATGTGCTCAGCAATAGCCTTCATCCTTTTGTATATTTATACAAAGTCAGCTTATTGCCCCCACAACTGAGTCCTCAATTTACCTCCCTTAGAAAGGATGGAAGGCTGAATCAACCTTGAGCCTTGGCGAGATTCGAACCTGCAGTAATTGCAGGTAGCTGGTCTTAATAACCAGCTTAATAACAGGGTGCCTTAGACCACTGTACTACCAATAATGAAATTCTATACAGGTAGTTCTCAACTTACAAACCTAATTGGGACCAGAACTTCCACTGCTAAGCAAGGAAATTGACTTGTGCCTGATCTTACAACCTCTTTTTTCTGCAGTTGTTAAGCGAATCACTGTAGCTAAGTGAATCACACAGTGTAAAGCAAATCCAGCTTCTCACTTTGCTTGTGGGAAGTTGGCTGGGAAGGCCACAAATGATGATCCACATGACCCTGGGATGCTGCAACCATTGTAAATACATGCCAGTTTGCCAATTGCCTGAATTTTGATCATGTAACTGTGGGGATGCTGCGAATGATTGCTCATAAGTCACTTTTTTCTCTGCTTTATGAACTTTGAACGGTTGCTAAAAGAATGGTTGTAAGATGAGGACTACCTATATAAAACTGCTGTTTTTTTAAACTCTTAACTTACATTTTAAGGCTACATCAATCACTTGCACGAAAAAAGATCATTAGCAACAAAGTATTATAACTTGCTTCTCTGGATCCCAGTACCTGTTTTCCCAACTAACCTGTAAAAGTGTGTAGCTTGAATTCTTCTTCAGAAAAGTTCGGCCTGTGCGTTCCCTCCATGCACGGGCTGCTGCTACCTGTGAGTCAACTTGGGGCAGTGCATCAAGACGGACAGGTATGAGGCGACCTTTTGCAGACAGGTTCTCAAGTTGCTCTAGATACGCATAATTACTTCCATTCTGCGTGGATTTAAAAAAAATCATTCTCGTCTATGCTCTCTCATAATAGATCAAAAGGAACTGATCACAACTTAAAACGTGATTTTAATCGCTGCATTATTTTAAACCATATGTTGATCTTCAATGTAGCTATTACCGGGATAGTCAATGATAAAACGGATTAACACGATAAAACATCCCAATAAACATGAATGCAAGAATAGAGCAAGAGAATACAATTATTGCAGAATAAATAACAAAGGGCATGGGAAATTAACAAGGGGTTTTATTCATTTATTTTTAAATGAGTCAAATGGAGTTGTGTGTTATTAGATAAGTCTCTTAATTAGTAGATGGCTTTATTTAAAAAATATTCAGATTCAGCAATTAACCCCTCTATGAGTACCTGTAATTAAATTTTAAGTTTAACTACAACCTGAGCCAGAATCCTCACTTTATGCGAAACAAGTAAATTTTGCAGCAAGAAGCAAGAGAGTATCACAATTTTATTATTTGACTCTTTATAATGGAAGGCAGTATCTGAACACTTGCTGGACTGTTTGGAATTAAACATACTTGAATGGCCTCTACTTTGGCTGTCCAATCTCGAGCACGCTGCAAGGCTTCTCTCAATGCCAAAATGTTGGGCAGGTAAGCTGGAATATTCTTTGCTTCACTCACAATACTTTCCAGAGCGGCAATACTTTGTCGAGGTCTAAGAGCAGAGGGAAAAAAAGCCATTACAATCTTATTTCCTGGTCCAAATCAAAAATAAAAACTCAGTTATAAAACAGGACTAATACCATGCAGCGAACACCTCAGCTACATCAGGAATAATGCTAATCTCGTATATTATTTTATTTAATGGCTTCGGGGCATATAATCAAAAGGGATTAAGCTAAAGCTAAAAATTTCACAAATAATTCAACTGGGTTGAAGCACTCATCGTGAGACTCACTGGAATTATTCAGTTTTCAAAAGCTGCGGAAGGCCAAAACAGGAAGGTCAGATGTTTCTAATTTTAGGGGGAGACTGGAATAGAAGAATGTCACAACTGATAGTATTTCCAAAGATGTAAGAGTTGGGCAAATTGACCCCAGATGGCAAAACTGGTCCTGCATATATCTAGATATCAAGCAATACAGGGCTTTATAGATAATGATTACAATCTGGAATTAGTTTTGGGAGCCAGGTTGTGTCCAGAGTACCAGTGCAATACGATCCAAACATTGGTGACAAATGCTACTCCTACTAAAGAAGGCAGAGCATTTAGGATTGGTTTCATTTTATGAGTAGTCTAGAAAGGGAGCGCCACATACAGCACATTGCACTGATCCAGATAAGTGGTAAAGAAGGCATGACCTCTTAAGAAGTCGTCAATATGAGTTTATCTTACAGACATTTATGAGGCTGCCCTATTCTATCCTATTCTACCCTCAGAGGCACTCTGTCAAGGCTGAAAATAATTTGCTCAATTGGATCAATAAGTTTAAGACAGATAAGAACTCTTCAAGCAAATGTTCTATCCAATCTAACCAGGGGTGAAATCCTACTAGTTCGGACGAACCACTAGGGATTATGGGCATCATTTCGCTGAACCGGTAGTGATTACCCCTCTTTGGCCCCACCCATGCCTGGCCAGTCGCTGCTCACCTCTTCCGGCCGTTCGATATTCCACAGAATTCAATGTTAAATGCAGCAGAGAGAATGCTAACTTTTCTCCCTCCATTCAGAACGGAGCTGCTGCAGCCTGTCCCTTTTAAGGTAGTCCCCAGGAGGGAGAGGGACGGGGGGGGGGGGAGAGGAGCAGCTGGAATGGAGCCGTTTTTTGTGAAAGGCAGGAAAATGGGGAAGGGGATTTTTCTGCCTGTCATCCATTCCTCAATCTCAACACAGACTGAGGGAAGGATGGTAGGCAGGAATATTCCCCTCCCCATTTTCCTGCCATTCGCTACAAGGAGTGGCTGGGAGGAGAGGGGCCAGTGAGGAGCCCCTCTATGTGAGCGATGTCGAGATGGCCATGCCCACCCAGTCACATGACCTCCCAACAAGCCACACCCACAGAACCAGTAGGGAATTTTTTTTAATTTCACCACTGAATCTAACTCAAAGAGTCTGAAACAAAAACATATGAACTTAATTGCAAAAGACTTTTCTAACACCATATTCAGAAAGGCTCAGCAATGTAACCTTTTCAGAGATGCTGACTTCATTAATAAACAAAATATCCATTAGATTCCCCTCTCTTTATGATTTTATCCAAAGAAAATTGTGTGCCATATTTTGGCAGGAGGCCTTTGAAATACGCTCAACTCTTGACGGACCCATAAAGACAGTGAACAAAACACCCCTCACCTTGCTTGAAGGCAGACTTTGGCTTTTTCCTCCCACCTTTCTGAAACTGTAAGCACCTCCTGCAATTCAGCCATGGCTTTCTCCACTGCATGGTGTGGTGCTAGGCCCACCCCTGAGTCTATCAGTTTCTTCATCAAATCCAAGGTGACTCTCTGAGGGTCTGAAAGAGTCACCCGCACTTCATCCAGCCAACGTGCCTGTTGTAGCTCTTGCTTCAGACGAGGTAATTCTGGAAGTTCCACATACAGCCCGGAGCCCATGTCTAGCAGCATCTGCAGCTTGGATGAGTCTGGGACCTCATCCATCATGGCCTCTTGGGCACGCTCATGAAACTCTTCAACATCATCCAGCAGGTTCTTTTAAAAGGGTTTAGAACAAAGCAACCATTCAGGACAGTGATGGAGGCAGTAACAGACATTAAAGGAATACCTGAATGTTTAGCTAGGTTTGTTTGAGGCAGGCAAAAAAAAAATTAGTATTCTTAAAACAATTCTTGCAGCAAACAATATCAAATCAACCATTCACAGTAAGGGGAATCACTTTTTTTGAGGGTTTTGAAGGGACCTAGAAACAAAATATTCACTTGCTTCAAAGTACCTTGGTTCAAAACAACAGCCCAAATCTTAAAATGTTTTACTGAAATTAAAACTAAAATGTTGTCAAGAGTTTCTAATGGACTAATTTATAAAATTTCATTTGAAGAAGTATTTCTATAGCAATTTTTAACTCTATCCAAATGCAGCCTTCTTCAGAAACTCACCTTTACTTGTCGAGCCTGAGTGATGACACACGGAAGACTGAACAACTGTTGAACAAAAGCCTTCAGTTCTTCTACGGTCAGTTTAGTCCGTGTCTTTCCACTGTCTGAACTCAGTCTATTATATAAAAGAGAATAGTGTAAATAAAATAGTAACATTTCCTGTTACTAATTTTATATAGATTTTTACTTTAAAGCTTAAATAAGATTCATAAACTTTAAAAAATTACTAGTTTCAGAAATATCCATCAAAATTGATGCTGAAAAGACTTAACAATTTTTTAGTAGAAAAAATTAAGCAAGCTTGATCAAAGTTGACGTTGGTCTTAAAGGCTAAGATGGCTTAGAGGTAAGAATAGTTATAGAAACGTTCTTCCCTTATAGAGGCAGTCCTTGGGTTATGACCATTTATTTATTAACTATTCAAAAGTTATAACAGCATTGAACAAATGGTACTTTTGATGGGTCCTCACAGTTCTGGCCATTGTAGCATCCCCAGCCGGCTCATGATAACAACATCACAAGCTAGCCGCAGACACATGATTGTGATTTCCAATATTTTCTGCCAGCTTCCGACAATCAAGGTCAATGGAGAAGCAGGCAGGAAGTTGGAAGTCAAGGTCACATGAGATTCTCACTTGATAATGGCAACTAGGATGTCGGCAATTGACATTGCTAAGCAACGTGGTCATGTGACAATATATCTAGTGATGGAAATTCCATTCCAAATTGCCCTCATAAACTGAAGACTACTTGTATATTTGACTGGACATTTCTGTTATTGTTAGAAGCTCTTCTCTGGATAGACCATTCAGTGAAGTTAGACAAGTGCCATGAAAGAAAAGATTTCTTAATTGAAAAACTCTTATTACAGAATTGTCATCTTGATTAATGCCTTTGTAGAATAGGCTGTATTATTCCTCTCTCACACAAATGTTTATAATTTAATACTTTCATTTTGATATTCTCTATTAATAACAATAATATTAATTAACCAAAACAATAGCACTAAATATATGAGAGAAGAGATAAAAATGTCCAGAAAGATTAATCAGTTTAAGCTTAAATCAGCACCATGTCCGCATATTGAAGGTATGTCAAGTCAAGGCATCATGTATGAGAAGTCGCTTGTAAATTCTGATGGTGAGATATTGGGTTTCCCTAAATAATCTTGACAAGATTTAATAGTAGGAAAACCACCTTCCCTTTAGTTGCATGTTAAAAACTGGTTAAAAATAATTAATACTGCAACTCCCAAATACCAATACTGCAATAAATTTATTAATTAAATACATTTGCAAACATTTTTAATAGACACAAGTTGCACAAGTTCTCCAATTTGCTCACTCTTATAATTTTTTTCAGAGCACAACTCAGACAACTGTAAATAGCTCTTCCATTTTTTTTTTTAAACTTCTGGCAATATATCAGCTGACGTGTTCCACTTGAAAAGAGTCCATTTGGCAAAGTGCAATTTATTATTTTATGAAAGGGCCGTGAACATTTCATGTGGCTGGTTTTAAAATTACATGCCTGCTCATACCTGTGCTTTTGTTTTTTGCTCAAAAGCAGCTGGGCTACTGAAGCACAAGTCTCTGCCTCCTTCACAGCATCCCTCAGTTTACGGAAGAGGTCATTCTCTGGATATTTCCTGTCTTCAGCATCTTCTAACATTACTTTCAGCTCAATCACATCTGCAAAAAAAAATGACTGTAAAGTCATTTGCTCTAATACAGATTTTACAGAACGCCCTAAAGACAAGTGCTATTTTTTTTTTTAAAAAAAACTTATATTACGGTAATCTCCCTCAAAGAACCAACCATTAATATTTGGGGAGCCTATGTATATCCTTCTTTACTGATTCTAGAGTACTGAGTAGAAGTTTTCCCGATTAAGACTTTTTTTGAGATTTTAATATCTGTGCATATGGCTTTGCTTAATGTAAGTTTGAACTTACATTACACCGTTGGACACCAGTTAGCCTAACATTCTTGAAATTCATGTATGGTTATAGAAAATAACTTTTGAAATAAACCTTTTATTTCATCAATATTTAAGACTTAAAAGGATCGTATGCATGCTAAATTTATTTATTTAATTTTTCATCTTTCCCATCTTCCAAGGAGCTCAGGATGGCATTTATCAATGTAATTTTAATAATGTTACATTTAGCTTTCTTAAACATTGTGTGGGTATATATGTGTGTGTATAATAAAAATACACCCATATCAAAGATAAAGATTTCCCCTGTACAATCATGTCTCACTCAGGGGAGGAAGGGTTGCTCATCTCCATTTCTTAGTCGAAGGAGACAGCATTGTCTAAAGATGTTTCTGTGGTCATGTGGCCAGGGTGACTATATGCCGAGGGGCACGGAATGCTGTTAATATACAGTATATTATCATCTATTAAATGAAAGCTGTTATACAGGTAGTCCTCAATCGGTGAACACTTGTTCAGTGACTACTTAAAGTTATAACAGCACTGAAAGAGGATACTTATTCCTCATAGTCTCCCCATGGTCATGAAGTCATAATTCAGGCACTTGGCAACCAGCTCAGAATTACAAAGTGAACTGGTGGTTTCTTTGCCTTCCAAATTTGGGTTTGGAAAAGTGAAATCCTTAAAGCCAAAACTTTTCAATCTACCATCCAAAACTTCCCTGAACAAGTCCCATGGTCATGTGATCACTATTTGTTGGCTTCACTACCAGCTACCAACAAGCAGCTGGTAGGCAGAATTTGCAAATGGTGATCAGGCAGAATTCACCTAATGGGAGCAAGTTGAATTTCCACAACTGTTACGGGATGTTCTGCTTTACAACTGCATCAACTTAAGTGTTGGAGCTGCTGGTCCCACTTGCCACTGTTAAGCGAGGATTACCTGCATTTTATTATGTATGTTGTAATCTGTCCAGATTTCAGATGGATGAGGTGATAAAATTTCACAGATTTATACTGTACATGACTGGGTTTTATATCCTCATCTGCATGCTTCTTTATGGTTGGGATAGAACAGGGGTGTCAAAACTCGATTTCATTGAGGGCCGCATCAGGGTTGTGTTTGACCTCAGGGGTGGTGGTGGCCAGAGGGGCGTGGCCAGAGCAAAGTCACTCATGTTGGGGACACCTGTGGTGGCCAAGTGCTAAGACAGGACTTCGCTCAGACCCTCCCTCTCCCAATGCAAAATAGGAAACATTTCTTCTTTCGTTTTGTTTTGCTTTTAGTTTGTTTTGCTAGCCCTCTTCCAGTGAAAATGGGGCCCGGGAGGGCTGTGTGTGGCCCTCCATTTTTGCTGGCAGAGGCATAGCAGGCCGATCCTTTGCTGTTTCCAGATCTGGCCCCATGGGCCAGATCTAAGCACCCCACAGGCCGGGTCCAGCCCATGGACCTTGAGTTTAACACCCCTGGGTTAGAACAAACTGATTGAGCACTGAACGGCTATACAATACAGAATACAAGTGTTTCTGCTCCTTAAGTAACATTCTAGATATTACATCACATTAACACTGAGGAGATAATTTTCTTAAATAACTGGTTCAACTTTCATGTTTCACCTTCCAAATTTGGGGATTGGAAACGTGATATCGTTAAGCTGGAACATTTTAATTTACTATCCAGGATTTCCCTGAACAAGTTTTTCCAAGAAACAAAACCGCATCTCACCTTTTTTGTGGTTAAGATTGGCAGAAAGTGCATCTGTCACCCTGCTGACCCAAGTATCATACGATTGTGCTCTGACTTTCACTCCGTATAGTAAAGAAGGGAAGTCTTCCAGTGGGTATCGATATCTAGAAGGAAACAAGAGCTTTCAAACAACTTGCAATGCTCAGTCAGGAAGAAGTGGGACAGATGTGTTACCGTTCTGAATTTGGTCATAATCAAACAAACAAACAAACAAAAAAGGATTCCTTGATTTTAATGGAAAAGTGTGTCCTGTTCTAAAGACAGGGAGTGTTTTAAGAGCAACACAGGGAAATCATACCTTAGACACTTCTTCTGCATAGGGCATGAACACAAATCATTTGGATGATACAAGCAAACAAGTCGCTCGGGATTACAGGAACATGTAAGGGCAGACAAGAAACAGGTGGTCCTGCAGGCTGCGCACTGCCGCTCATCATCTGGTACCAGCTCGAACACTTCCTCCTCTGACATCAGCACTCCCTGTAGTAACAGTAGGCAAATCTGATAAAGATCTTAAACCAAGAATTGTGAGTCTTCCTTAACATTTTCTTTGCTCAGCCCCAACCCCTTCAAAATCCCCCCAAGCCAGCTCTGAAATCCAAATTTTTTTACTACCAGTTCTGTGGGCGTGGCTTGGTGGGCATGGTGTGGCTTGGTGTGCATGGCAGGGGAAGGATACTGCAAAATCCCTATTCCCTCCCCACTCCTGGGGGAAGGATATTGCAAAATCTCCATTCCCACCCCACTCTGGGGCCAGCCAGAGGTGGTATTTGCCGGTTCTCCGAACTGCTCAAAATTTCCGCTACCGGTTCTCCAGAACCTGTTAGAACCTGCTGGATTTCACCCCTGCCCTAAGCTCACCATCTGCATAACACACTCCCTTAAGCGCGCCTCCTCTTCTGTCATGAGAGTCATTTCCTTGCAGACCATGGCAGCCAGTCCAACATCCAAACACTCGGGATCTGCGGCCATCTTGAAGATTAGTTCCTCATGAGAGAACACACAATGACGTCTCAGGCGTCGATAATGGTTTACGCACTGCCGTCCAATTGGAAGCTAGAAATGCAAGGAACACAAGAGCTTTTGATTTAGAACCATGTCCCAGTAGATTGCCGACCTATTTTTCCTCCTGGCCTGAGAGACAGGAAATTAAAAAGACAAACAGAAAAACAGATAAAATGGTACTAACTAAAGGAGTGGGAAATTACGCCAGGCACCGTGCAGTGCAATATCCAAGGATAATGTTTCTAGAGGTCATGGTGACTAAAACTCTTAAAATGAAATGGAAAATAATGACAAGGAAAATGGTTGAATGATCGGGTACAGAAAATAGATTTCAAGAGTAATTTCATTTTAACAAGTCTGAAATTGCCAATCTCCAATCAACCTTTCCTGACTGTAGCTATATTCTTTCTTCATCAGTTGAGCAAAAAAAACTACACTGCAGTAAGCAAGAATAAACACAACAAAACCCCAGCTCTTTATATTATCCTGAGAAATCTAATCCAAAATTAATGGATTATAGTAATTTCAAAATTAAATACACAGTTATTTAACTATTTTATATATTAAAATAAATTAAATGATTACATTGAAATAAAAAAATATTTTATTTTTTGCAAAAAGTTTTTTTATTTTTTTCCAAACATACAAATTACATCCTTTTGGAACAGAGCTTTGATCCGGTCATCACTTTGTTCAATTTTTAACAAAATCTTTAACAAAATTTTATCTATTCTATTTTGCCATAGCACTTATTTCTAAATCTTAGATCACATATACAACTAATACCATCTTAAAAAAAATTAACACATATTTACTTAATCAAAACAATAACCCTTCTATTAACCCACCTTAATTCTTAATTCAATTAATAACTCATAATACAACAATTCTTACCCTAAATTCTCACTATTGACAATACAATTCAAACATATTTATGTTTCATTATGCTCATTAAATCTTTATTTCATTATTACTTTATCAAATTTAAATCTTATATTTTTAATTTTAGAAATATAGCAATTTAACATTTAAACATAGTTCTTAGTTCAAATAATGCTTTTTAACATAATTTCCCAATTATTCTAAATTCTATCTATCAAACCATACCATTTATATAACACCAATTAAGTAATTTTTGTTTATAAATCATAATCATATATTGTTTCAGTTTTATTTTCTTTTTCACTTAGGTAATAAATGTTCAAGTTATCACAATTGTTATACATATTTAAACAATATCCCAATTATTATAGCTATCGATTTTCTAATTTAACCTTTTCTTTTATCCTTCCACTGTTAATCCCAATGTACAAAATACATCTTTATTCCACTGTTAATCCCAGCGCAATCATCTTTATTTTTCTCACTGCTAATCTCTGTGTAATCATCTTTATTCACTGTTAATCCCAGTGGCTCCTACCTACATCTTGGCTCAGGAGACAAGCCCCCCACCCCCACCCCACTCTGTTTTAGTCTTCTGGAAAAGACTTAAAAATCTTCTTCTTCTTGTGCCATATCCGTCATCTGACGTTGGCGATCATGTTGGAGATACTATTTTCATCAATAGCCGCACGAAAAAGTGCTGCTGAGTTTTGTCCAAACCAGTCCCTTAGAGTTTGAAGCCATGATATTCTTCTTCTGCCTGGACTTAAAACCTGGCTATGCCAAATGGCATCGGGTCTTAAAGGACATACTGCTGCCTGAAGATGGTTGGTGTACTAACAGAAAAGATTTGCCACCTCTCCCCTCCAAGCCCTTGTTTTTGAGTTTATTTTAATTTTTATAATTTAATCTATTTTATATTTATAATCATGAATATTTGTTTTATCTTGATGTAAGCCACTCAAAGTCATCTGAACCGTGAAATGGATAGCAAATAAATTTGATGCATATAAAGGCCAATACCAGTTAAAGATTGGCAGCTATGATTTCACATTGTTGTATATATAATAATACCCTACACAAAAATCTAAAAGCCATTAAAGTAATAGACTTCATTTTTTAAATCAGTGACATAGTAATACGATATTGTTTTAATATAGATGCAGGGCAACAACAAGTTTGTTCATTCAGTAAGATACCTACAGCTTGCATATTATTTAATAGGGAGTCAATGTTGCATCTTAAAAATGATTTCATAAAACGAGAACTTCATTCATCGTAACTAGAAATAAACTCATTCTGCAAGCTATTTCATATGTTATTTCTGCACGCTTGTCAAATGCAAGGATAGTGCATATGATGCCTCTTCTGTACATTATTTTGGTGAATATAATATATCTTTCTTACTTCAAGCAGCACGAAAGTAGAACTATTTGCTCCAACTCTGTTAATCTATTAATTAGAATAACTAATTCATATATTCTATAATATAATGCATGGATTTCAGTTTAGAACCAATAAATTATTAGTGAACATCTCTCTATTTATCCAAAGTGCATAGGATTTAACTTTCAAATGGATGATGTAATCTCCACATACTGGCCCCAATATTACATCTCACAGCTGCTAGAAATGTTGCAAGATTTCAAATTCCTAGGTTTTGAACTGAAGAGAATATTACTTTAAACTGTTTTTGATCATTCCATTATCTGTAAATATTTATGAGAATATTATAACTGGGAAGTATGAAGTGTGAGGTGTACAAAGGAGCCGAATGAGTACAGATGTAAAACTTTTCATAAATTTTTATGTTGAATTATTATTATAATTGACTGCCTAGTTCCACGCTAGCATCAAGAAACTAAAGAAATGGAAACTAATTAACAAACCAATTAACAAATTGTTAAAATACTATCCAATGCAATCTATTTACAAACTAGTTTGTTGTTTTAAGTTTGGCCAAAGTATCATCAAAATAATCGATTTTTATTGCCCAGGAAAATTATTAGCAATAATCTAGGTTATGCTAGGCGCATACAAACCCAGTCAGCAGTGCAAAAGTTCACAGCTTCAGCAAAATTGTAGCCTTGATTAAATCCAGAATGATAGGCACGGGGAAAAGTCACAACAAATTCACCAGCACACTGATTGGTCCGGTATACCTAAATACAAGAAATAAAAAAATTTGAAGAAAATATATATATATAAACATTGCACAATTAACAATCTTCCAAAGCAGAATGAAACAATCCGCTAAACTGTCCTTGGTTCTTAGAAAAAGGAAATGGTAGTTGACTACACGTCACTACTTTGTTTATAATTATACTCATTTACCCAGAAAGAAGATAAAAATAAGATGGGAATTGCATATCTTGGGTGGCAACAGGCCACCAGAAGCAAATCACCAGTTTGTCTGCTGATGAATTGGTGCTTTGGGAGCGGTACTAACTACTGCAGAATTCATGTTACCAGCAGACAAGGTGGCAGCCTTTTGGCAGCCTTTTATTCTGAATGACTGTAAGATGTTTTCTAAATGTTAGATTTAGCATTTAACATGTGCTTGAACTTTTCCTATATCACATGCACGTCATCTCTTCCTGTACTTCCTCAAGGACTTCAGAGACTTTATTCAACAAGCAACTACTTCAACTGGCACAGAATATAAAAAAGATTCCATTTCATTTTTACATGTGGTTTGAATCCCATGCTACAGTTTTCTAAAAAAAAAAAAAATTCCTCTACCTGTAAGTTAAATCCTACTTAAAGGTTAAAAGCTTTGGGAATGCACCATATGTTATTTTCTTAACAAAGAGTAGAGAAACTGTTGATAAATAGATTTGAATACCATTTAACAGTTGGCAACACTTTTTAATTCCAGAAAATGCCCATTTTAAAACAAGATTGATGCTCATATATCTATGTTATGTGCCCATGTTTCTGAAATATTAAACACATTGTTTTTTTAAAGACTTCAATTATAGCAATTTACTGTACAGTGCTGGATCCTAAGCCAATTTATAAATGAATCAGCATCACTTGTGTGAATTGTAACTTCTACAAAACCTGAACTGCAACTTTTATGTAGAATACTACATGATCACAACAGCCACACTTACATAATTGAAAATGAAAGCTAACACCTCAGCTACAAGCGTTTCTTTAAATATTTATATCCTATATTTCTGCTAAAAAGATTCACAGTAGCTAACTAATCTCTAACGTGCACCCACGCAAAAAATCTAGTCACGAGAGGTACAAAACTCAAGAATATTTTCCATCAACTAGGCAAACCTAAACTGATTTTAAAAATCTTAATGAGCAAGCAGTCCTATATGGAGTGAGATGATTACTCAATTACAGTGATACTTAAAACATTTAAACTCTTTTGAATTTTCCATATTTTTGCATAAATATGACTTAAAATATCTCTTTCCCATACACAATAAAATTAGGTAAGAGAAACCAATTAAACAAATGAATCAAATACATACTTGTTCATTTATTCATGGAATGGTCCAAAGCTTTATCTAGTTTTAGGAACCAAGTAAAGTGTACCATGCCAATTCAGTCTTTATATAATGGAAGCATGCAGAATAAACCCTCAATATACTAATTGGGGAAATGGGTAACTGCCAAAGTAGAATCTAGAATATATTTGAGACTTAGGCAGAATGACAAATGCAATTTTAGGCACACATTGGGAGTGTGTATGAACCAATTTTGCCTGTTGCATGGAAAATCTACTAAATTTAGAGTTCACTTTAGTATTATGGCTAGGTCTATCCACTCTAGACAACTATCTAGTGAACTATTCTTTGAAACTGCTTTTTTCGAAGAGGAATGAACAGTGTATTTAGATTCTGACCATGAAGGGCACTACAGATAACAGCAGTGAAAGGCAGAGTGGCTCAGAAAACCAACAATTAAGAATATCCATGGGTGGATCTACAAAGACGCCATCTGGTACACGGAATGTGAAAATGAACTGAAATGTTTTAAGAATTTATCTTCTAACTTATTCTGTGGGGCATAAATTGTTAAACTTGAGAGAAAGAGAGAAAGAGTCTGCATTTACTTACAGGCACACCATGTTCCATGAGAATATTGGGGTTCATGATAGTGACTAACTGATGCAAAAGATCAGGCTGTGATTCAAACAGCTCCGGAGCCAGTTCTCGCATAACCTCCTCTAGTTGTTCTGCTGCGTGGGAAGGCACTCCATACCAGGTCTTTGGTTCCCCCCTACAATCCATTATCCAAAAGAAAACATATGGTATAAAATATGTTCTATTGAAACTTCCAGTTATAATCAACAAATGCAAGCAAATATATTTCAAAAGCAGTGCTGCTACCTGGCCAAAAAACAAGATACTTCAGGCCAAGAGTTGACAACTTGATCATTAGCTTCCTGCATGGACAATAATTTCCCATAACTTAACTGCACACCAACCAAATTATATCAAATGATAAAAAATAATTATTCAATTTACAGTATTTATTCTGTACATCTGAAAAGTTGAAAAGAAACTTTATCCTTCCCATATATTTGAAATATTTTCCAGCATATTTTATTATTTATTTTTATACACCATCAATAGCTTTAATATAAAGCATAATCAGATGTATCCCCTCTTTTGTGTTAGATTGGACTAAATGCCAGAGGCCACCCTTTCCTGGCATATAGGAAGCTGTGGGACATAGGTAAAGGTAAAGGTTCCCCACGCATATATGTGCTAGTCGTTCCTGACTCTAGGGGGCAGTGCTCATCTCCGTTTCAAAGCCGAAGAGCCAGTGCTGTCTGAAGATGTCTCCATAGTCACGTGGCTGGCATGACTAAATGCCAAAGGCGCACGGAACACTGTTACCTTCCCACCAAAGGTGGTCCCTATTTTTCTACTTGCAATTTTTATGTGCTTTCGAACTGCTAGGTTGGCAGAAGCTGAGACAAGTAACAGGAGCTCACTCCGTTAAGCAGCACTAGAGATTTGAACCGCTGAACTTTCGATCGACAAGCTCAGTGTCTTAGCCACTGAGCCACTGCATCCCTATGGGACATAGGAATATACATAAGACCTATCTACTATTCCTAGCCATTTTCACAAATCATACTTAAGAATATGAACATTTGCAAATCAGTTATAAGATGGGAACCCACCTGTGGATCAAATCTAATTTCTAATCTAATTTTCTTTCTTACTGATTTTTCCACAACATACATTTTCAAGCGCTAGCATATAACTGTATGTTTTTTGAGAACACATGTCCACTCCCACACTATATTCATACACTTGAGGCAAATGCCTATTCTTCAATGCTATGCAAAGAACTGATTTACACTTTGCTTGCAAAAAAAAAAAAAATGCCAATCCTTATCACTATTATTATGAGAAGCATATCACACACTCCATACCAATGCAGGTAATTGATGGAATAGCTCCAGTGATCTTCAATGTGCCAACAGAAAGAAGAAAAGCACATTCCCACATAAAGCCAAGGCACTTTCATGCCAGAAATGTCAGCATTGATGTGTGCAAGGACAGACTGGTCCAGGACTGGCATGTTATTAAGATTCCAACCAGAAAGAGCATATTCCTGTCAACAAAACAAACTCCATAAAAGAAGTGACCAGGAAGAAATCAGTGTACTGCTCAAAATCACAAATATTTTTAGCATTTATACTTCATGGCTATGCCACAACGTACTGCCTCACTCTAAATCACGGGTGTCAAACTTGCATCATGTTGCCGTCATGTGACATATCATGTTTTTTCCCTTCACGGAGCTGGGGCGGGTGTGGCTTGCACATGATGCATCTGGCCCGTGGGCTGCCAGTTTGACACCTCTGCTCTAAATTCTCTCTTATGGGTTTAGGGTCCAGCTCCAGACCAGTTGCACTCAATAAGCCATATAAATACACAGTATATCCTGTTCTTGCCTCTGAACTTTCTATCCTCTACCACATACAGTGGCACTATCAGTCTAACACTACTTAGTTGGCCAAAGTATGGAATCCAAAGCAAAATTACCATTTCCAACATCCTTGTATGTTAATTACATTGAATTTATCCCTAATAGGTGAATACCCCTACAAGCCCCCTACATCTATGGCAGTGATGGCTAACCTTTTTGCCATCGCGTGCCAGGAGAGAGGGGGTGGGGGAGGGTTGCACGCGCACGTGCCCACGCGCATGCGTGCGTAACCCCCTCCCCACTCTCCCCCCCCCCGCTCCTGGCACATGATGGCCTGGTAGGCCCGTTTTTCTTTCTTACCTGGTTCTAGATCCTCTCTGTGTATCTGGGAAGGGCGAAAACAGCCTTTCCTACTCCCTTGGAGGCCCTACGGAGGCTGAAAGGGCCCATTTCCCAACTCCCAGTGGGACAGGAAGTGACATTTTTTGCTGTCCCCAACATCCAGAACCTCTCTAGGAGTCTCTAGGAGCCTCTCTAGGAGTCTCTAGGAGCCTCTCTAGGAGCCTCTGGAGGCTGGGGACAGGAAAAAACGTCACTTCCTGTCCCACTGGGAACCGGGAAATGGGCCCTTTCAGCCTCCGTAGGGCCTCCAAGGGAGTGGGAAAGGTTGTTTTCGCCCTTCCCAGATACACAGAGAGGATCTGGAGCCAGGTAAGAAAGAAAAACGGGCCTTCCCCACCCTGCCCCCAGGCCCTCCAGAGGCAGGAAACAGCCTGTTTCCCTACTTCTGGTGGGCCCAGAAGGCCCGAAAATCAGCTGGCCGGCACGCGCATGCGCCCCAGAGCTGAGCTGGCGTGCCCACTAATATGGCTTTGCGTGCCACCTGTGGCACGCGTGCCATAGGTTCGCCATCACGGATCTATGGTATGAAAATTCTGCTCAGCACTCAGCAATATAGGACAGGCACATCATTCAGTCCTCATAGGATCCCAGCATGCTAATGCCAGATGCAATTACAGCCAACAGAATAATAGGGAAAACATTAAACGACTTATCTCTTCTCAATATTGGGAAAAAATTAAATGCATTAAACCTAAATCCAGTTAAAATATTGCCTTCTAGCATGCAAACTTCATCAAAGTTATATATCCTGGCCACACCTCCTCTTCTGGCATTAGCTTGTGCCTCCCATCCTTTACAGGAAAGCCACTTCCAAAATCTTTGGATGAGATATCAGCTCCGTATTCCACAATTACATCTTCTTCAATGCTGCTCACAAGTCGCCAAAATTCCTTCTCCACCAATTCTGTAGGAACCATCTGAAAAGCCCAAGAGAGATATCAAGAGGAGCTCAGGTTTCGAAGTCTGCAAGTCATAGTAGGTCTGCCAGTGCTTATAACTTAACTGGTGTTAGTTTTCTTGGCACACATTTAAATTGTTTGCATTTTAATGCAGGAACAGTATTCATAATTGATAAAAAGAGATGTAAAGAAAGCATCAGTATATTTTCTTTGGGCTTTAGGCAATTTTAATGTAATTTGTCCTATTGTAATTTGGGCTATTTTTCACACAGGGCAGCTGGAAATACAAGTTGAATTCTATGGTGTTATTTTAACTTTAATGAAGAGATCCATAGACTATTGGAGCAACAGTTTGATACGTTTAAGTTTCTGGACTACAAATTAGGAGTCCATGAGTTCTCCCTTAGGCAAAAAAGCTGGCTGGTTGACTTTGGGTGAGTCGTTCCCTTTCAGGTTAACCCACCTCAAAAAGTTGTGGTTGCTATGGCAGAAAGAAGGGGAAAGGAGTTTTACGTATGTTGTTTTAACCTGAACAAAATAAAGCTGGGATATGAATCTCATGATAACACCAACAACAAGTTCATAAAATAGATAAGTAGGATTTAGGAAGAACTCTGCTGGGACAAGTTTTATTAAGGTGGTCACATTCAAAGTCTGATGAAGCTATGGTAATGCTGATTGGAATTTAAAGATAAAGCTTTCATGCATACTGTATAAAAATATGTCAATTTCGAGAGAACTACCAAAATTTGAGAGTACCTCAAATTTTATTTTACATGACCACACCAATGAGCTCTGATACTCCTGGCCATTAACGATATATAATCCATGCTGCCCTGAAAAACTCAATTTCCCTTTTCTAATTTCTATAAAATTAATATAATTCTAAAAGATAACTAAAAGCATTTTAAGTTCTAAAAATACAATCAACTGTCAAATAAATTATTCATAAAACTTTCTACAATCTGCAGAATTTGAGGGAGTTGGACCACATCATGCTGAATTTTAACATACCTCTCAGTACAAAAGGACACACAGTTTCAAGAAAAAGTATGTGAACCCCTTGGGATTACGTGGAGTTTTCCCTGAATTGGTCATAAAATGTGCTCTGAACTTCATCTAAGTCACAACAATAGAAAAACAGTCTGCTGAAAATAATACTACACAAACATTAGATGTTGCCATGGTTTAATTGAACATAACATGTAAACATTCAGTGAAGGGAGGAAAAAGTATGTGAGCCCCTAGCCTAATGACTTCTCCAAGAGCTAATTGGAGCCAGGAGTGAGCCAACCTTGACTCTAATCAGTGTGATATTGGATGTGTTGCTGACAGCTGTCCTGCCCTTTAAAAACACACACCTGTTTTGGGTTTACTGGTTTCAAGAAGCACTGTCTGATGTGAACCATGCCTCGCAGAAAAGAGCTCTCAGAAGACCTACGATCAAGAATTGTTGATTTGCATGAAGCTGGAAAGGGTTACAAAAGTATCTCCAAAAGCCTTGATGTTCATGTGTCCATGGTAAGACAGACTGTCTACAAATGGAGAAAGTTTAGCAATGTTGCTACTCTCCCTAGGCGTGGTCGTCCTGTAAAAATGACTGCAAGAGCACAGCGCAGAATGCTTCATGAGGTAAAGAAGAATCCTAGAGTGTCAGCTAAAGACCTACAGAAATCTCTGGCACATGCTAACGTTTTTGTTGACACATCTACAATAAGGAAAACATTAAACAAGAATGGAGTACATGGGAAGGCACCACAGAGGAAGCCATTGCTGTCCAAAATCTATATTGCAGCATGTTTGAAGTTTGCAAAAGAGCACCTGGATGTTCCACAGCACTACTGGCAAAATATACTGTGGACAGATGAAACCAAAATTGAGTTGTTTGTGAAGAACACACAATACTATGTGTGGAGAAAAAAAGGCACAGCACACCAACATCAAAACCTCATCCCCACTGTAAAACATGGCAGAGGGAGCATCATGGTTTGGGGCTGCTTTGCTGCCTCAGGGCCTGGATGGATTGTTGTAATTGATGGGAAAATGAATTCCAGAGTTTATCAAGACATTTTGCAGGAAAACGTACGACCATCTGTCCGCCAACTGAAGCTCCACAGAGGATGGGTGATGCAACAGGACAATGACCCAAAGCATACAAGTAATTCAACAAAAAATGGCTTCAACAGCACAGAATACGCCTTCTGGAGTGGCCAAGTTAGAGTCCTGACCTCAACCCGATTGAAATGCTGTGGCATGACCTTAAGGGAGCAATTCACACCAGACATCCCAAGAATATTGCTACACTGAAACAGTTTTGTGAAAAGGAGTGGTCCAAAATTACTCCAGATCATTGTGCAGGTCTGATCTGCAACTACAGGAAACATTTGGTTGAGGTTATTGCTGCCAAAGGAGGGTCAACCAGTTATTAAGTCCAAAGGTTCACATACTTTTTCCTCCCTGCACTGTGAATATTTACATGTTATGTTCAATTAAACCATGGCAACATCTAATGTTTGTGTAGTATTATTTTAAGCAGACTGTGTTTTTCTATTGTTGTGATTTGGATGAAATTCAGAGCACATTTTATGACAAATTCATGCAAAACTCCACGTAATCCCAAGGGGTTCACATACTTTTTCTTGCAACTGTATATAATCTGCTGTCATGAAGATATTAACAATGACCCACTTACATGGACTGGCATATTGAAATAATCCGACTTGAAGTTGTCTGCCATCTCACCAAAGCTTTGGAGGCTGTACTCTCGAACAGCTTGTTCAAATCCAAAGGCTTCCCGTGGTTTGCTACACTCCTAGAAGAAGAAAGTAGTATTTATAATGGAATCAATCAATTATGGATCAATCTTTTCCTCACCAAGTTTTGAGAAAAAGAAAGTTTTCAATTACTTTCTACAGATGAAAATTCTAGACTGGGATTTAAGGAAGAAGGGCCAACTAGAATATCTAAGAGATAGGCATGTTTTTCAAAATCTGAAGCCTGCATTTACTGCGGTGCCTTATAGAAAGAATATGAAAGAAACAAAGTGAGTTGGATTGTGAGTTTTCAAGAGACACAAATATCTGCCATAGTCATTCAGTAGCATGTGTTGCAGCTTCCTTAGCATAATCTAGAACTAAACTAAGCTCAAAAGTTTTTTTCAGCTACAAGCTCTCTAAGTCTTATTACTTACTATTTTGCATTCTGCAAATTATTTTGCAGAAGCCCCTTCTAATAGAAACATAAAAACAATCCACCAAATGCTGCACATAGCCATAATTAACAGAGATTTCCTTGTGTACATGTGTGTACGTGCATTGTGCTATGCTGTATATGTTACAAAAACTATACCTCAGCAACACATTTGGGACATCTCCAGTCACCTTTGGGAACATCAGGCAGAGGAGGTATTAAGCAAAAAGTGTGGTAGCTGTCATCACACCCATCACACAGCAGCAATTTATCCTCATTGTTTCCCCGACCACAAAACAAGCAGACGTATAAGTCAACCTGGAGAAAAGTAAAGTTCTTGTAATCTCATGACATTTATATATAATCTGACAGTTGTTACGCAAACGTATTACTATCCTTCATGCCACAGGACAGTTTCCAAAACTTAAATGGGAAACATCTGGTTCTCTACAGTGGACAATGAGGGATGGAGTTGTACATCTGCATCAACTCCCATACCAATTCTAAAAAAATCACAAATCTACTTCCTAGGAAAACAAGTGTAGAAAATGGAGAGTTGCAACTGAGATCAGAGACAGAAAGATACAAAATAGTTTTAGTCTGAGTAAAAATTGGACTACAAAAACTTTGGCTGAGCTACAAATTTTAATAATGGACTACTATTCACAAACACAGCAATAGATACCACTTCCCTAATTTTCAAACAACTTTAATAAAATGTAGGCATTTTATTTTCTTATTCCTTTACCTATATCTTCATAGCCTAGACATGCAACAACATATCAATGACTAACATGTGGTAAAGCAAACTTACAAAGTTGACAGATAGTGCCCCTTTCCGCTGCCTCATCTGCATACCAAAAGCTTCAGATCTGGTACCTTTGCGTCTCCGAGGAACATCATCTGAAAAAGAGAATGCATAAATCATAAACCACAAAAGAAATCAGAAATCGGGAATACAGCAGGCAACAGAAGCAAAATATTAGATGTATTGTTTGATGATATGAAGCAATAGGCACAAGACTCATTATCACATGATTGCAACAAAGGGCTACAGCATAGCAGTTCACAAAACATTTTGCCAAATGAATCTAAAACAGTTTCTCAAAGATTCATGTCTTTCATCTTACAAGATTCATATCTTTTAAAAAAATGGAAGTCAGAAGAATATGGGTAGGACAGATCTCTAGTTTTTTTCCACTGTATGATTTAATGTGGGAGTAACTGCACAAAC
This sequence comes from Pantherophis guttatus, assembly GCF_059756535.1. Classification (NCBI taxonomy): domain Eukaryota; kingdom Metazoa; phylum Chordata; class Lepidosauria; order Squamata; family Colubridae; genus Pantherophis; species Pantherophis guttatus. Next base: position 17,388,782 of record NC_142069.1, on the reverse strand, counting down.
CAGACCTATTTTCTATTGCAAAGCTGGAAATCAGACCAAAGCATACAAATCTATTCCCAGAAATGTGTTTCTAAAATGGACTGAGAAAAGCCAATCCAGATACACAATTGCAGAAGTTCTTTTTGGTCAGCAGTTGATAGATTCACAAGTAGAATATTCTAAGCACCCACAATCCTGCACCAAGAGAATACTTTTTACCTAATCCTTCCCAACTAAATTTAACTTGAATGTACAGTAATGTATCTTTTCCAACTCCAATAAAGCCTTAATTTACTAGTTCATTCACAATTTTATGCCTATAGAGTGGTGCGGTGGCCTAGAGGTGGAGCTCTCGCCTCACAATCAGGAGGCTGTGAGTTCGATACTAGGTAGAGGGAGATATTTCTCTCTCTGGGCACGATGAGAATATATTTGCTGAATATAACTCCGCATTGGCAACAGGAAGAGCATCCAGCCAGTAAACACTCAGCTCCATTCAATTGCCTAGATTCCACCCCCACCCCCGCAAGGGATTATGGGGTCATTAAAAGGAGATGATGATTCACAATTTTATGCCTATGTAATGCCATTCTATGCAATATGTAAACACACATTTTTTTACAAATACCCCATTGTTTTGTTAAACCAAGAATACGGAATTTATCAGAGGCCACGACACTATTTGGGTAGGTTAAAAGCCTCACAATAATTCATTTTGCATTTGCTCCAAGAAATGACAACTAATTACATACACACAACTGTGGAATATCCAGTATTTACAACACTAAATGAAGCTAAGCAAACATTTTGCATTATCAAGACTGAAAATAACTTAGTCATCTTATTCACTTATTTCTTTATAAAATGTATTGGCTGCCCATCTTACCATAGGGTAACTCTGGACAGCTTACGTAATTGAAGTATGTTTTTACATATACATTAAAACATAAATAAATTAAAATCAAACATTAAAATCTAAGGACATGTGAAAAGGGTGGGGAGGAGTAGGGGAGAAGTGGGATCCTAAGCCCTACATGGCTCTGGGCCGGGATATTTGGTGGACCATCTGCAGCCAGCAACAGCTTCCCATCGCCCTGTGCGCTCCCACAGGGAGGGCCTACTCTGGGTGCCGTCGGCCAGACAGTGTCGGCTGTCTACCCCCAGGGAGAGAGCTTTCTCTGTGGGCGCACCCACCCTCTGGAATCAACTCCCTCTGGAGCTCCGGGTGGCCTCCGACCTTCGCTCTTTCTGCCGTGGCCTGAAAACATGGCTATTTCACCTGGCCGCCCTGGACTGATGTGGGTTTTAAAAAGAATTTTAACTGGGTTTTATTGAATTTCTGTTAATTTTAACCTGAATTTTTTTTAATGGTTTGTTTGCTTTGTTTTAATTGTTGTGAGCCGCCCTGAGTCCATTGGAGATAGGGCAGCATACAAGTTCCATTAATAAATAAATAAATAAATAAAATCTGTTGTTACTCGATCAACTACCTCCACTGTGCTGTTCCCACATTTGGAGCCCTAGGCCAGCTGCCAAAGCCACATCTTGAGCCCTTACAAAAGGACAGAAGGGTTGGGGCCAACCTCATATTGGGGGGCACCAAGTTCCAGAGGGCAAAAGCAACAGCAGAGGAGGCCCTCCTCCTGGATCCTGCCAGCCGGAATGATTGGGCTGATGGGATCCGCAACATGCGTCCTCTGCCGGCACGAGTGGGACGAGCCACTCATAACATTACACCAGTTGTTAAGAATTATATGAATGGTGGTAAAATTCTGCATTACCAATAATAAAAAGTCAACAGTTAATTTGAATTGCAATCTTACCTTCCTTTTCCTTTGTCCCCAACGTCAATCCCATCATCTTTGGTCCTGCTCCAAATATCTGAAGCTTCTTCAATTCAGTATTTCTACTCACCTCTCCTCCCTCTGCCTAAAGACAAGATTACATAAATTCACCATTACTATTTAGGCTGAAAGTAATTACTTTCTATGCTGGATTACTAAAAGTTATGAGCTGGATCAAATTCCAACTTTCACAGATATCTTTTTCAAGAACAATGCTACTAAGGCACTTCAAAGGATCAACATTTTAATTTCTACCACTATCTTCAACATGTTTCAGACTAATGATACAAATTACCCTTCTTGGAATGGCATCCAAACTACTAATAGAAGATAATTAAATGGCATACTTCTATATATAGAGACCATTTACTATGCATTTTAAAAAGAACTTTCTCCAACCAGTTAGGAAAAAAGATATTATTTATTAAAGGAAAATGTTGAAACAAATAAGAATACATTTTTTTTGATATTGCATTTGCTGTCATTTATATCCTACTAATTTGCTTTAAACCCATTATATTCTATTATGTACCACATCAGCAAAAATACAATTACCTATAGCCCATAATAAGCATCAACTGTTCTATTTCTTCTCGCTGATATTCTAACCTACAATGCCTTATACTTCCAATAAGTGCTCTCTTTTGCACAAGTTAAATATTTTAAACAGATTTCCTAAATAAATGTTTAACATATCATATTCTTTTTAAAAATGCTGAAAATCCTGGTGGTGAAAATATCATGTAACATGTGGAGTACTAGAAGACAATAGAAACTGAGACTCAGAAAAATCAGATTAAAACGATTTCCTTTAACCTTATCTGATTTTTTTAAACTAGTAACTATTTAAAAGAAAATGATTATAAAACTGTTTTGATTCAAGCCATAGAAAGAATTCTATTAGGAACTACAAATTTCACATCCAGATATTACATACAGAAATTCTCAAACACAGGCAGAATTGTTTGCCTGGTACTTAACATTTTGAAATGATTTTATAATTCTATCCATTCCACAAGCCAAGTATTTCTGAAAACATGCAATTGTTTAATTTTGTTCTGAATATTCAAATCACATGAAATATAACAAAAGAGCTTGTAATTAGGTCATTTTTTGTTGTGGCTAGGGCTGCCTCCCCAAGTTTTCTATCTACACAATTCAATTTTAACTGATGATAGCAAGGTCACAACCTGACTACTTCTGTTCTACAACAATCCCAATTAAAGCTAATTAGTGACAGCAACTGTGTTTTAAGGAGGAGATGAAAAAAAGGGTACAAAGATTACTGGGGAAGTATCCTGTTATTTTAATTATACTCTTCACAGTAGGGGGTGGGGTTACTGATGCTTATTTTGGCTGCTTGTTTGAATTGTCTGTAAAGGTACAAGGGCAGATGTCCCTTAAAACTATCAACATTTTACTATTAAAGCTACATAAATACAACTGAAATTATTTTGGATACTTCATACACTTTTCCAATTTGGGAACAATGGCCATTCAAATGCTAGAACGAAAATGATCTCTTTCAGCCTTAACCAACACATTGTAAAGGGCGCACATCTTTAAAGGACATTTCTTAAAACAAACACATTATAAAATCCAGATTTAAAGAATTGAAAAGTTTTTTAAAAAATATATTTTTAACCTTAACCTCGAAGGAAAACTTAAGCAGAATCTGGGGAAAACCACTGTAATCTACGAAAGTATGCCAATGGGAATTGTCTACCTAATTTAAATATCCAATTCCAAAAACAGCTGCAAAACAAGATGAACCTTGAGAATTGGATAGGAGGCAAACAGACCTATAATGAAAGAGTTTTGCCCTTCCCAAGGAAGTAAACAAGGGAAAAGTACAAAACATCAAAATCAGTTTTTCTTAGAAATTTGAATGAAATATTGCCAATAAATGTAGGACTCTTAAAACATAAAGTTCATAGTTTGTGGTTCGCCCAATTTTATTCCCTTTTTGTCTGATCCTTCTATTGTTCCTACACATACAATTGTTGTGAGTAACTCAGCTGCACATCAGTTTTTAGTTTTAAGAATTGTAGGGAAGGGACCTGGTGGCCAAAGATACACACAACTTTTCTCTTGGGCTTCTTTGAGTCAAACTGGAAGAGAATGGAATTTAAATAATTATCGGTAGTACATAATTCTGATGAAAAGTCTCCTAACTCACATGGGAGAAAATAGTTATTTTACTAAAGACTGGGGAAATTATATAGAAGAGCCAGACACTGTCTAGAAAATACTCCTTGCTGCCAGCATTTGCCTACTTTAATTGGCAACCACGTATTTGTAAAATGTTTTACTCCTCCTCACACTAAAAATTTGAATAGTCTGAATCGAGTCGGAGTAGAACCCCAAACTCGTCTTTTATGCTGATATTGCGTAAGCATACATACACACACACACACACACGTTTGTGTATATAGATTAAATACACACACATATATACCGTGTTTCCCTGAAAATAAGACCCTGTCTTATATTTTTTTTGAACCCTGAAATAAGCGCTTGGCCTTACTGCCATGCGCTCAAAAGCCCGATTGGGCTTATTATCAGCGGATAATTATTATTTTGGGGAATACAGGGTAGCAAACTTAGAAATAACACAGTTGTGTATGTTGTACTAAATGTTTTGATGCATTCAATAAACATATTGTTTATAAGGTAGATCATCTCATAACACAGTATATTTAGACTAAGTTTGAGATGTTAGCTTGCCTAAGCCCTCTAAGACAGTTTATTTTAAAGGAGAAAAATCAAACTTCCCAGCTTGTAGTTTGAACCACATGCTATACCAGATGATGCTCATGCAAAGTTCAACAGTTATCACAAATAAAATCCATTGGTTTTTTTTTAAATAGGTTTATCAACCGAAGAACTGTTAGATTATACTGCATTTTTATCTAGCATACACTCACTTTGAAAAGTCTCACTGTGGTCTCCTTGCACAAATCTTATGATCAGATAAAAGCCACAGCATTTTTAATGCTTCTGCACTACACTAAACTTAAAGGCAGTCTATCTACGGTGGCCAATAGCCTGAGTACCTGGGACTTCACACGTCTGGTTCTTTTCAGCACAACATTCATTCTTGCACCCTGCTTTGGAGGAGACTGAGCATCAACAGCAACTTCCTCAACTTCCACTTTTTCTTTAAGATCCAAGTTTGGCTTTTGGATGCCCTACAGAACCACAACACAAAAGGACAACAGATTGATTGGATCTGGGATGTCAATCTGGTTTCAAACGGTACATTTGAAACAGTCGTTTGGACCCATGAAAAATAAAGTTAGCAGATTTTCCAAATGCTTTTATTTAGCCAAAAAAAAAAAAACTTCAAGTTTGACTTTCTTTCAAAAGTGTTCTCATCTTATCTAGCTAAAGAGATACAAATAAAGAGATCAAAAAACCCAAATAATATGGTTCTCATTAACAAGACATTTTAAGTAAGGTAAATGCACATTAGACATGTCAACCTAGTAGAGGTAGTCCTTGACTTATGACCACAATTGAGCCCAAAATTTCTGTTGCTAATGAGTCATTTGTTAAGTGAGTTTTGCCTCATTTTCCAGTTGGTAATACGGTTGTTAAGTGAATCTGGCTTCTCCATTGAATTTGCTTGTCAGAAGGTTACGAAATGACTGTGACCGTCATAAGTATGAGTCAGTTGCCAAGTGTCTGGGATTTGGATCACATGAACATGGGGATGCTACAATGGTCATGTGAAAAACTGTCATGTCACTTTTCAGTGCCACTGTAACTTTGAACGCCACTAAATGAACTGGTGTAAGACAAGGATACTAAAAAAAAGTGTGTAATTTGATTTCTTGCAAATAAAATACTCTCACCATAAGGCTGACCCCAGATTGGAAAAGTTCATAAGGATATAAGATCCGTTCATAGTGTGCCTTCAACAGGGAACCTGTTGCTTTTCCTGGTAAATAACCCAATCGGCTTGCCACTTTAGACCATTTCTTCTCTTTAGTGACCATTTCAAATCCTCCTTTGCTGGCAACAATCTAAAACAAAAGTTAAAAACAACGTGGCTGCAGATTTCTACAGATCAAGATCGGATACAAAGAAAGCATCTGCGATATAAAACCACAAACATTATTTAAGCAATCTAGACATTTTCTTCCTCCAAAAGTTTTCTTATATACACATGTAAATAACTAGCTAAGCAGTTTGCACATCTGCCATTTAACCACACAAGAGCCTGAAACATTCAGTTTGATTAGTCATGTTCTGAAACACATTAATTTGACTTGCAATTATCTAATTCAGAAAATCTGGAATTCATATGAAAGTTTATGTCAAGATCCTTAAAGCAGCAAAGTAGAGCGTGTATATAGGGGCTTTCAAGATGAAGTTTGTCATCATTATTTGGTAAAAATAATGGGGTTTTTTTGTTTTTTTTTTTGTTCTCTTCCACTCATTCTTTCTGGTTTAAACAACCGAAAGATTTGTGAAGGACAGACCTTGAAAAAAGTGAAAACATAGCCAATTACAAAGAAACTGATTTTAAAATAGAGGACTTATTTACATTTTGCTAAAACTGTTTTAAAGAAGGTGCAACAGTAACAATAAAGTAACAATGTATAGTGTACTAGGGAGGGAATAGAAGACCTTTATGGGAGCAGGAAGGTGAAATGTTGCTTTAGGAGAATCTTGGTCAAAAATTTGATCAAGAATAAACAGTACTAATTAACTTAGGCTGACTATTGCACTATAATGAAGATTTAACACTTTTAAAAGGAATTGTAAAGAAGTTAATTATTTTGGGAAGTTTTCAATATATTAATTTCATAGTAAACTTAACAAAAATGACTTCTCAAAAATCTCAACATATTTCTTACTCTTCCCATCCAGTCATTCCTTAATTTCTCAAACGAATTACAATGGTTATCATTTATTTGAAGACTGCTTGAAATATATTATGTAATGATTTCTAAATTAAAACAATGTTTTATAGCTTGCTGATACAGAATATTATATGCACAAAAAATCCTTGCTGCCTTAGATAAAAATAATGCAGTTCTGATTACAAAAATGCACTGGTGTATGTTACAGACTATCTTGGCCTAATATGAATAACTCTTTACAAAAGAGTTATGCACCCTTTACAGTGGAAAAGCTAGTTCAGATATCCATTACTTGCCTACCAAACCACTACAGATTCCCCGCTTACCTTGCTCAGTGAATAAAGATCTAATATTTTTCTTTCTACTACTGGAATTTTCAGTGTAGACCCTTGAAGCTCCCAGAATTTTGCTAGGTGATCTAAGAAATCCAACTTCACTCTAGTCATTGCCTATTAATCAAACCAGCAAAAGGTATCATATAAATTTGATGCAAAAGTTTTCTGTCCACAAAAACAAATGGAAACAAAAGAACAGAGGCCATTTCAGCTGTTTCAGAGAAACCGTTGAATATCATACTTATGGAGTTACTATGAATTCTGCAAGGGGGGGTCCTTAAAACATGATAAATGAATAAATTCCACACTTTAGTAAAGGCTGAAAACAGCAGGGGAAATCATTAAAGAATTATGGAAACAGACAGGTATATCCAGGTATACCAAAAATTGTATAACATTCTCCACACTTAAGTTCCTCTTAAGTAAATTTTAGGAGACTTTGGCAAAAGATGTTGCTTTCTCTTGCCTGGGGGAGGGGGGAGATTAAGGACAATTATTCAAATTGTCTGAAATCAAAACTGTGATTAATCCTAATAATGATTAGCTGGAACTCTACTTTAAAGATCACTTGCTTAAAACAAGTCATAGCAGTAATAAATCCATGTTTATTGAGCCCAAATAAGACAAGATAAAACATAAAAGCAAATACTGGCAAGATTGGAAGAAGAGCAAAATAATACACTATAATCTCTCAATCTTAAACTATATTTTAATATTAAGTCTGAACTAGCTTCATCTTCCATAGATACTCATTACTATGGAATTAGTCATTACCAATATTAAGTTCTACCAAAATCCATGAAATATGAGTGCTGATCAGCTCTTCCCTCGTGTGCTGTCTACTGCATAATGCAGAAGAGATAAGATACACTAATTAGCTACACTACCTCAACTGCTTTAGGTTAATATATTCCTGTAGATTCTCCCTGCAGTATAAAAGATCATAACCAGGCCCTTGTGTTATATTCTAACCCATGAAGGGCTGCAAAGCAGAATTATCAAGAATGCAATAATGGTTAAATAATGAATACATTTATGCTTTCCTCCTGCCATAATAAGGAGTGTCCAAGAGAGCCACTGGCACTGACAAAAGAATCCAGATAGAAATTAGTTCTAGTAAACTGTCATTTTTACTGGAGCATCAGAAAGTTATTTAATGTGTACTTTTAAAACAAAATTTACTCATAAATATTGGGAGAGTTATTTTATGTAATTATATCAATACAACATAAGAAACCGTGTGGGCTTTTCAGGTCATTCATCGAACCATCTCACCAAAAAATTCTAAGTTAGTTGAATACTGATGACTAGAAACTTACCTCCAGTTCATTCAAGCGCTGCACCCGTGGAGTAAAACGAAAGTTTTGCACATCACATGCAAAAGGAGGCTGCCAATCCTAAACAGGTAAAGAAGGAAAGCCAAATTTAAAATACAAGCCTTCAATAAAACAACAAACACAACTCATGTATTCTTTTTTTTTTTTTAACTTTTTACTTTTGAATGATTTATAAGCATTCCATGAAAAGCTGAAAATATTTCAGGTAGAAAGAGTATTACAAAATGAATAAGTTTTCATACAATTTATTATATATGCCCTAATCCTAGCAACTCCAGAACTCATATACAGTAGATTAATACTACACAGAAAAGAATACAAAATTATTAGAACAAAGCTAGGCTTCACTATGTTGCAATTTAGAATCTGACTTTCTTGAACTTTAACTTGATTGTTTTGGGCATGATACAGTTTGGCCATAAATGAAGTATTTGTATTGTTCTGGATTTTGATGGAGAGAAATTTCAGAGGAATTTTCCATGATAAGTAGAACAAGGGTAGTGTATTTCACCCTCTCCAACTCCTCTTCCATATGACCAGCGCACCAATACACCAGACTTCAAGCATGGCACACTCCACCGGCTTATCTGCCCCCTCTCCATTTTCCCAGTGCCTTCCTTTGCTGCTGCCTTATTCGATCAAAAATGTTTGACTTCCTGTTTCCCACCCTGGAACACCTGTCCCCCAGAAAAGGTTTTTCAGGTCCATGTCTAGATAGACCATGTACCTCTCTCCATACCTGAACTTTGCAAATTTGCCCATTCCATACACAGTACAATCAGTGCACTGAATTGTTTGCATGTCCCTAATCAAAAAAGTGTTACAAATGTTGACCCAAATTACAAATCTATAAATATTCTAAAAATGGCACATCACTCAGCAGCTGCTCACTTCTTTATAACCCCCCTTTCTCTCATACAAGTAAAGAAATTATTGCTACTTTTCATGACTGTTTTTTAAAAAGCATAGTATTTCTCTCCAACTAAATGTATTTGTAATTATGCAATGAGCTAGAATGCAGCCAGCTATACTGAAATACAGAATGACAGTTTATTTTAAACGTTTAATATGAATCAGAACATCTGTTATTCATCACTAGTTATTACTTTTTAAGCTGTTATTTGACAATGTAACCTATTCATTATGCAGGTGTTAAATAAGTTAAAATGAGACATTTAAACTGAATAAGACTGGGAATGATTGTGTTTCATTCCAATAGATATTTTAATCTGATGTACTTGACAAGATCCAAAAATGAGCATTCCTTCAGAGTAATATGTCACAAGGCCAAATACATGACTTCCATCGCTTTGCACACAAAGCTAATGAAAAAAACCCACTAGAGATACAAATGTAATGGCTGTTTCTTCCTGCACTTACAGAACCTGCATAACTTAGACCTCATTCCAAAGAATTTTTTTACTTGTTATTGTAGCTGATCTATGTTAAATATCTTTTTATACCTTAAAAGCAATGTTTTGCAAATTGAAGCCTAAAACTCCTCCATCAGCATCAATTAAATTCCTGGTTATTATAACTCTTAATAACTAAGTGACAAAGAAAAAAGCTGGCAAGTGCTATGACTTATAATTGTTTTCCCCATTATCCTTTGGATTCTTGGAGTAGATGACAGAAAAGAGGGGAAAAGGAGCTGAATCTCAGATTGATCACATCACTTTGGAGTTAAAAAGAGTCAGGTGAATAAAACTGCTACTGCACTGAAAGGGAGCAAAGATGGAAGCCTTGATCTAGACTGACCTTGGCTGATGAAGGGGAGTGTCTATAAGGTACTAGAAAAGAGTTATTCAGGACTATGCATTCTAATCTCTTTTAAGGAGATTTTCTTCAAATTAACACGATGGTTTAACCTACAAGAGCTCTTTAAACATAGAGTAGAAAAAGAACCGGGAGTATTTTTTAAATATTTACAACCAAGAAAACCAGTAGAGAGATAGAGACACATACAGAGAAAGCTACTGGGGCTGTACACGACACAGTACAATAGGGACTATGTAGTTCTAGACAAAGAGATACAAAGAGAAAATTATTTCCATGGAGAACCCAGGGCTATACAAGAGACAAAATGCGTTTTTTTTTTTTTCATGGAGGCCAGGATCGAGTTTTTAAAAAGCCAGAGCTTTCTACCCCGGAATTGTCAGAATTTAGCTCACCCACAACCACTTCATCAGAGCAACACAAGTCAAAATCCCTCCCTTCCCCTCCCGATAAATTTAAGCCATCTGGCTAGACTTGATCACCAGAGACGGTATTTTAAACATCACCCATTAGGAGCTCCCTTTCTCTCTCTCCTTCCCCGGGAGTAAGAATTTAGCCTCCTTCGCCTGCCTGAACCCTTATATCGTCCCTTCGTTCTCGCTTCTCCGAAAAACGTTTCAAAAGGCGGCTTATTATTAGCGGGGCTTGTAAAGCAAAGTTAACCCTGAATCAACAGAGGGGTGGTGGGGGGGGGGGGGGTTTCTTCCCCTTCTTTCGGCGTCGGCCCATCGTGACAAGAGACGCCATTGCTGCAAAAGATCAAAGACCTTCGGAAAAAGTCCGAAGAAAAACCCCCTCGAGGAGAAGAAGAAGAAGAAGAAGAAGAAGAAAAAAAAAGGCCCGGGCTGCTTTCCCTCAGCCTCATCCGAATTCAAAAGGGGGAGAGCCGGCGGGCGGCCATTGGGGGAAGCGGGGGAGAGAGAAGGGGGAAGCAACTTCTTCAAAGAGCGAAGACCGAGGATAGATACCCGGAGACCTTCTCCTCCATCCTTCCCTCCCTCGGCCCGGCGGTACCTTAGGCGGCCTGATCTTGCAGATGCCCGTTTTCTCAGCCAAGGGTCGGATGCGGCCGATGAAGCCGAGGGGGTTGCTGAACTCCTCCCAGCTGGGCTCGAAGACGGGGCACTCGGGCGGAGGCACGAATTCCGCCACGTAGTGCGGCCCATCGAGGCCGTCGTCGTCCCCCGACATGGCGTCGGCGCCGTCGTCCCTGCCGCCGCTGCCTCAGGACCCGGACGAGAAAGGAGCTCGGCTGGCGGGGAGCGGAGCCGAGCGGAGGAGGGGAAGGAGAAGGCGAAACCGCTCAAAGATGGACCAGGGGGCGGAGGGACATCCCGGTACCCAGCGAGGAGCAAAGGCGATTCCGGCCGACGAGCAGAGGAGTCCTTCGAAGGCGAGGCCGCAGTTCCCTCAAGGCCGGTTCAGGCCTCTCTCTCTTTCTCCCTCCCCCCGTTTGTTTTTGTTCGCCCCCCCCCTTCGCAAGGATTTGTGCTGCTTTGCGTGTGTGTATGTTTTTTTTTTCTCCTTTTCCTTTTCCTCCCCTTCTTGAGGCTCAGCGGAAGTGACGCGTCTCAGTTAAATCCCCCCCCTACGTTTCTCGCGGAAGCGACTAAATCATATCCTTCCGCTGATCTTGTTTTAAAATAGAGATAGATAGATAGTCCCGGCTCTGTTGTTGTTGTTTTTAACCGCTCTCGGTCTTGAAGCGCTTCTCTCGCTCGGCGTTATTCGCTTTAGCGCCTCGTCCGACGAAACTGAGGGGGGAGCCCCGGCAAAACGCTAAGAAGAGAGCCGAGGGCGCTGAGAGGACTTAGTCGCAGAGCGAGCAAGCGAGGGTGGGTGTGGGAGTAAGTAGTGAGGAGGGGGGGGGAGAAAGAGTATGTATGCGTGCGCGCAGGTCTTTCTTTCGGCGGAGTCCGTTCTACCACAAGAACTTCCGGTGCCGAAAGCTCGTTTTCCCCCTCCCCCCCTCCTTTCGGGCTCTGTGAATAGCTTCTGCCCCGCCCCTTTCCGTGCAATCCTTGCAGGCCGCGAGCTGGCCGTCGCGCGCTCCTCTCTCACAAGACTATCCCGTCAGTTAAGCCTCGCATTCCTCTCCCGTCCGGCCGACAAAGAGAAAAGCCAGACTCCGCCCACTTACAAGTCTCACCAGCCTCGCCAAGTACAGTACTGAAGTCCCCCATAGGCCCCGCCCATCCTGTCTCCACAGTAACCGTCCGCCCCTTCTTCCCCCCAACCCCCATAAAAAAACACGGCCACCTCAGCGCCCTGCCCCCCCCTCCCCTCACAGTCCCTCAACGAACTTCCTCGGGAGATCTTCTGTTGTCGGGTCCCCGAGAGAAGAGGGTGTGTTTTTGTTTTTTTTCTCTTTTTCTTTTTCTACAAAACTGTAATTAGCATTCCCTCAGCATCTTGGAACTTCAAGCCCTAAAACAACTTCCACAGCTGAAGAGAATATTCGTGCAAGATAATTGGTTAATTGTATCTTGGAATGGTTACCTTTGTTTTCCTCTCTTTTGCTGAAAAAAAATGGGGCGCCTGTGGCTCACCTGTTTTCTTTTGGTGGCTCAAAAAGTAGGGCCCAGACCTGGGCCGCCTTCTAGCTGCTGTTCAGTTGTAGTTACATTATATTATAAAATCACATTATAAACAACATTCGTTATAAATTATGGTCCTTTATTTCACAATACAGTGCAGATTTGTTCAATACAGTTGTCTTGGTTTTTCCTTTGTAAACCCAAGTGTGGGAAAAAAAACTACGTCTGATGAACCCCTTTCAAATTTGCCCTTTATTTTTTAAAATATATTTATTTTTATGAACCCTTCAGATTTGTGCTTTGTTTTTCTCCCCAAGAAAATATGGTTATTGTAATGGCAATACTATTTACCAGCATCTTAAATAGCAGAAAACCACACTAGCGTGAAATTGGTGCCCCTGTTAGCTGATCTCTATCCTGCCTCTGTTCCAAGTCGCTGCCAGTCACCTGACGGCTCTTCAAGGTCATGGATGATTGTATACACCTCTTGGACATCCTCAACTGTGTTGGAATAACGGGGAAATGTTACTTCTTGTAACCTTAAAAGACAACCAAGGATTACTTTTCTCTATATTACTCATGGTAAGAGAACATTGTGCAGACACAAGGGGAAAAAATGCCATTGACTTGCATGTGAGAAAAAGATTTTGGTCAGTACTTCGTTGGAAGACCACAAGGACTGCAGGCTACACCAGGGAAGGAAAACAACAGAAACAAAGGCAAACCCTTTTATATCTTTGCCCCAAAATCTGTATAGATGCGTCCATGAAGGAGTTGAGCTTCAGTCAAAGGAGATTTCATTCATTTCTATCCTGAAAAGGATTCTTTGAGGGAGAAATGCCAAATTCATTCTTATGTTGAGTGCCTTCAAATCAGGAAGGGGTACCATTGTTTCAAATAATGTAAAACACTTGAGGTGCTTTCCTGAAGTAATCTTTAAATCCGTGAAACAAAGCCTAAAATTTCCTGCCATTTCATGTCAGCTTCAAACAAAGATGGAATGGGGATATTACAATGACTTTCATTTCTTAAACAAAAATAAAGGGAGATTTTCAAGCAGCTGATTGTTCCATTTATTGTTATACTTTTTCTTACTAAGAAAATCTGGCTAAGTTAATAATTAAATTGCCAGAAATCATGCCTTTCTTCTGAAAGCTGGTATCACTTCCAGGAAGGGTTCATTCCATAGTACTACAATTTTGCTTTGGGCAATGAAATAAAAATCTTTTCTACATGGCTATTAAAATTTATTTAAGGATTTATAAACTGCCTTCCAACATTGCTTATAGAACAATTAGTAGAAAAATAGTAATATTACAATATCACAAAGTAGAAGTAATAAAATACCAATTACAAAATCTAAAATGTAGGTAATAAATATGGAATAATAAAATCTGCTTAGACTTAATAAATATACCGAATTGTTCTGTTTTATAGGACAAGTAATGCTACTAACATAATTGCTAAAAATCTTTAGTTACAATTAACCTTGACTACTTAACCTGTTGCCAATTTGCCAAACCTGTTTAGGACACTAATTGGTTAATGTGTTCAAAGATGGATGGTTACACAACTTACAAGATTTCATATGCACATGCACATGCCTGCCCAGTGGTTGTTAATCTCTATTTTTAATCAAAAGGGTTAAACTATACTAAATTTGTCAAACTCATGAACTGGTACATATTATTTCTCAATTATGTTTTGGTGGAGTCCTGGAAATACATGTAATTATATTATAATTGAGCCTGTCTAGGTGGCTCAGTCACTGAGCTTGTTGATCAGAAAGGTCATCAGTACAGCAGTCTCCTGCGTGAGCAGGGGGTTGGACTAGATGACCTCCAAGGTCCATTCCAACTGTGTTATTATATAAATGTCAATTCTGATCAAGGAATTCCCACATGAAAATAAACTATGATAACTAGTAATATTAAAATAACACAATATATCTCATAATTTAGTATTTTAAAACGGTTTTAATCTTATCCTGCACCAGGAAGAATTTAACTTCTGCACGTAAATACAGTATTAAATTCTATTTAGTGCTCCTAAATCACAGGATAAAAAGCAATTTGTGGATAGTCCACTGTTGCTTATCTTTAGATAATATTGTGCCACAAGCTTTTTGTTAGTGCAATAACGTGAATAAGGGTCTTTTTCAGGAAATAAGCAATACACGAATTATTTACTAGAAGAGGAATGGAAATGCTAGACAGCCTTAAGGAGACCTCGTGTTCTCGGCTATGTGGACTGCACTAAAACCATCCGTGCTTTCCGTTCATCCAATCGGTTTAGGACTTTCATCCCGTTGCCAAAACGACCCAAGGAAATTCTTCACACGTGTATCGACTCTAATTACTCTTTAGCCTTCATTATTGTACCGGCAGAGGTGTAGTACACGAGCCGTGATGAGTAGAGAGTTGTGATTGGCCAAAATATCGGGCCCTCGTTTATTTCCTTTCTCCTGATTGGAGGGCTTTCGCAGCCCGTTGTTTGATTTTGGGTTTTTCCGTTGAGAGCAGCAGCAGCAGCAGCGGCGTCGTGAACGGCAGAATTAGCGTCTCGTAGAGGAGAAGTACAAACTTCTGGTTCCAAATGGGACGGAGAAGGGTGTGTGTTACGGGTTTGCACGGCGTTCTGGTAGGACAAGGGGGGAAAATAGTGTAGCTTCTGGTTGCTTTCGTCCTTTTTTTTTTTTTTTTTTTTGACGTTAAACCAGAAGTATCCCGTTCAAGAGGTTGGAAAACCCAGATTCTCTCCACCAAAAAAAACGTGCTTCGTTGTTTTGATTTGATTTGATTTTATTTTCAGTTCTTATTAAGGAAGCCTGCATTAGTATGACGGTTTTGATGTGGGGTTTGAGCTGGCTGAGTATGGGGGTCGGATTCCTTTTCAGCTGCGTAGTAAGCTTCCCTCTATAGCCAAACTCACAAAATTATTGGGTGAAACTGCAAACTATCACTTTTCAGAAGCAATTGACCAGCAATGAATCTTCCATTACTTGTTGGACTTAAAACTTCCTTTCAGACCCCTAACTCAATCTTATCTTGAATATAGCCCCACCCCACCCCCCAGCTTTGTTTATACTAGGGGTCTTCAAACTTGGCAGCTTTAAGACTTGTGAACTTCAACTCCCAGAATTCTCCAGCCAGCTGTGGATTCTGGGAGTTGAAGTCCACAAGTCCTAAAGCTGCCAAGTTTGAAGACCTCTGGTTTATACTATGCATTGGGAAACCATACTTTGGCATGTGACACAAGCCTTTCCCACACTATTAGCTTATAGTCTAGTACAGAGATCTTCAAACTTGGCAACTTTAAGACTTGTGGACTTCAACTCCCAGAGCTATTGCTGGCTGGAGGATTCTGGGAGTTGAAGTCCACAAGTCTTAAAAGCTGCCAAGTTTGGGGACCCCTGGTATAGTACGTGGTAAGAGCCCAAAAAATTAGGTTGAGAAACCATGGTTCAATACAGGTTACAGTGTTGCCTAAGCATAGCCATTGTCGGGTTTTTTGTTTTTTTCCTAAAAGTAAATCCTTTAACATTGTAGTTTGAATGGAATAGAAGATGATTAGGCAGGTTATAGTTAGGGACCCTTTGCTTTCCTCTATTTAGACAGACGACACCTGTATGTATTCTTAAAGGGTTAGGAAACTGCATATTTGATAGGATTTAAATATAAAGTGGACTCTTTATCTTTGTGAACTGGTGAACTCTACAGGATTATAGGGAATAACTTGCTTTGTGTCTTCTGACCCATCCAGTTCAATATCAGCCCTTAATTTTCAAAAGCACAAGAGGTGGGGCTAAACTTTTTCAAAGAATGTATTTGCCCTTTATGCAGAAACAAACTAAGGCATCCTCTATGCTTATAGCAGGAAGTAGGGATTGCTTCCTACAAACACTGATATACCAATATATAAAGCACTGGGTTTCAATTATCCTCCATTTTATTTTCTAAGGATGTCTCCAAGATACCTGTGGGTTTCAAGCACATTGTTAAATGGTTAGGGTTGCAGCATATTAGTTTCTCACTCTTTAAAAAAGGAACCTGAAGGAAATGCAAATCATAATTGTAGTATAAGACAACTGGATGCCGTAAGCACGAACGAATATGTTGGGAACACTCTTAACTTGTAAATGCTGACTTGGAGGCCCAGAGATAGAACAATAGATGCATATGGTTATTAACATGGACTAGTGAGAGATTCTGGTTGTTTAATTTGAGTAGAATTGAATTTGTGTATAGTTTGTCTAATTTTGTGGTGAATGATGTGCACAGTGAAACCATACGTTACAATATATGAAGTTTCTTGTGAGTATATCTTTGGAACATATGTTCATTGAAAAGCTGTATTGATGAGGAATTGGTTTTATGCACCAAGATATTCTTATTTAATATATTCCAGACCTGAAATTTTGCATTTAAAAGTGGGCTAAATAAATCTGCCAGAAACCATTAAGTGGATTATGGGAAGGTGTGTTGAATAAGTGAGGTTCACTGGAGGAGGATTAAGGAAGCTGAAAAGAGGAACTAAATTTAATTGGAATACAAACAATTTTTTTCCATACAATTTGAATAGTAAATTTGAATTGAACTTCACTTGCGTGAGTGAAGTTCTTAAATTATATTAAAGATTTCAGTGGATTGTTTGTTTTAATGATTGGAACATTTTAATAAAGTTAAATGTTAATGGAAGAGCTGCAATAATACAAACATTAGTGTCATACCCATATTGTTTCAATCATTGTTGTTTAACTACAAGTAAGCCACAATTGATTCGGTCCACAAAAGACTTTCATCCATAAACCATGCCTTTCAAACCACAATACTTCATAGAGCGTGCTAAGACAAACCAAAGAAACCACATAGCTGCATTATATGAACCAAGCCATAGTTCTACAGCAGGTGTTACAAATAAACCTAAGATAACTTAAATGACCAGTTTTTAGAGCTGTTACAGATCAGAGCTGAATTGGACTAATTTATTTTGAATCTACAGTAATCCATGAGCTATCCCATTTTTATTGAGTTGGATTACACCTACCATTGGTATAAGTCATCTCGTTAAGTTCTTTATTATGGCATAGGGGGACAGATTGTGAAAAAAGGTCTAAGAAATGTTTTTGTTTTCTGATCTTTTTGGATAAAGGCCAAATGGTGAGAGATGTTTTATGGCTCAGTAATTCAATATATTAAATGCATTGCAGATGGGGAGAACGAGCGCCATGGCTACTTCTCCAAGAACACCTTGCAAAAAGTAAGTCAAAGAATTAGATGCTGATTTCAAATGTCTTTTGTTGTTTTCCTCTTCATTTATCTCAAGAGTAATAAGAATCTTGCAAAGCACGATTCATAGACCTCCCAGCATCCCATTTTTAGTTTCCAAAGCAACATACTCAGGAGTAGGCAAAGCTGAAATTTTGGGCCTTTGTTGGAGTTTATGAATTTGTTGTTTGAGGTGTGATACCCTTTTCAAAGTCAGATCACTGTGGGTGCTTAAAACTGCATGTAATATAATTAACAAAATTATTAATAATATAATTAAAACAAATTACAATAAAGTTTAATCTTGCCCGTTGAAGAGATGTCACGATGTATTGATGTCCCTATAGACCAGGGGTTCCCAAACTTGGCAACTTTAAGACTTGTGGACTTCCATTCCCAGAATTCTCCAGCCAGCTATGCTGTGCCTGTAGCAACCAGCAATGAGTAAACAGATTGCATTCTTTCATTAAGGTGCATAGTTTACCTAATTTCTACCCTTTTCAAAATTAAATGAAAATAAATGCTCTTAAAAGTCCTTATTTAACAGAACAATCCTAATCTGGATTGTAGGCAGGAATCCTGTTTCAGGGACCACTCCCAGCCTTATAATACCTTTCCGCTCAGTGTCCCACATGAGTCTAAGATCACATGCAAGTATAGGGTTAAAAGCTTTTAGTAATGTTAACTCTTCTTTTGGTATTTAATTATCTTTTCCAGATCAAGCACTCCATGTGCTGCTTCCAAAGGTGCTCTCTCTCCTTCGCCTCACCAAAATGATTCTACCCCTCTTCCTTCAATCAATGAACGTCTGGCCTACCTTCGTCCCTCTCGGGAGCTGCTGGAGTACTATCGAAAGAAGATTGCAGAATTCGATGAAGAACATGAAGGACTGGTCAAACGGTTGGAGACGTACAAAGCGTCTTATGATGAACAGGTAAGAAAAAGAGAGTGAGTAACAGAGTTGGAAGGGACCTTGTAGGTCATCTAGTCCAACCCCCTGCTCACACAGGA
The DNA here is from genome assembly GCF_059756535.1 of Pantherophis guttatus. NCBI lineage: Eukaryota > Metazoa > Chordata > Lepidosauria > Squamata > Colubridae > Pantherophis > Pantherophis guttatus. The sequence continues at coordinate 17,369,825 of NC_142069.1, read as the reverse complement.
GACCTGTACTAGGGATTCAAACCGCCAAGCTGCCGACCTTTCTGATCGACAAGCTCAATGTCTTAGCCACTGAGCCACCTAGTCAGGTTATTAATCCACCAAGAGATGAGTGATCTGGAAAGCCACATAAGGAAGCTTCAAGGTTTACTCCTTTGTCCTTTTATGGCTTTGAATTTTTTGCCAAAGCTACATAGAAGGCATTTTCACTGAAAAGTATTAAAGAGAAATATGAATTATCTGGAACTTGGTTCCATACATTATATTTATCTGAATCCTCATACTTTTTTAAAAACTGTTTTAAATCACTGATAGTGAAAGAAATCTTTATCCGCCTTAGTTTTTAAAAGAATCAATATGAGCTGAAGCAGCATTCTCCTGCTTCCATCTTTGTTTTTCATTCAGAGTCTTAACAGGAGAATGCATTCTAGTCTGACCTAAATTAAACCAAAACTATATTTCACTTTTTAAAATATATAATTTTGGGTGGTGGCTTTAAAAAACAAGCAGGATGAAAAGAATAATTTTCATTGCATAATTATGCTTTTTGTCAATAGATGTGATATCAAAAAGGTTCAAAGTGCTCTGTGCATGCGTGTGTGTGTACACATGCTTACACATGTGCATTGTGTTAATAAATTCTAAGATAATATGGAACATTAAGTAATTGATAACTTTGTTATCCAAGCTGAGGTGCCACAATGGTTAGAGTGCAGTACTGCAGGCTACTTAGCTGACTGCTAGCTGCAGTTCAGCAGTTATGATGGTGATGATGATGATTAGTTCAATTTATATGCCGCCTTTCTCCGAAAACTCAGGGCGGCTTACAATACATTTAAAAAACCATTATAAAAACATTTAAAAATTAAAACATTAAAACCGATTCACATCATTCATGGCCGGATCTCACAAGATCGCAACAGCAAGATCAATGGCCCCAGGCCTGCTGGAAAAGCCAGGTCTTCACCGCTTTTCAGAAGGCCAATAGGGTGGGGGCAGTCCGGACTTCAGGAGGTAACTGGTTCCAGAGAGCTGGGGCAGCCACAAAGAAGGCCCTCCCCCATGGGCCCACCAGCCGACAATGTTTAGCTGACGGGACCCGGAGGAGACCAACTCTGTGGGATCTTATCGGTCGCTGGGAGCTATGTGGTAGAAGGCGGTCTCGAAGATAACCTGGCCCTGAGCCATGTAGAGCTTTAAAGGTAATAACCAACATCTTGAATTGTGCCCGGAGACTAATAGGGAGCCAGTGCAGCTCGTGGAGAATTGGTGTAATGTGGGTGTATCTAGGTGTACCCACGATAGCTCGCGCGGCTGCATTTTGGACCAACTGTAGTCTCCGAACACCTTTCAAGGGTAGCCCCATGTAGAGCACGTTGCAATAATCTAACCGTGAGGTGACAAGGACATGAGTTACTGTGAGGAGAGATCTCACCGGCTCAAGGTTGACTCAGCCTTCCATCCTTCCGAGGTGGGTAAAATGTGGACCCAGATTGTTGGGGGGCAATAGGCTGACTCTGTAAACTGCTTAGAGAGGGCTGTAAAAGCACTGTGAAGTGGTATATAAGTCTTAAGTGCTATTGCTATTGTTGCTGCTCTATTATTCCCTATTTTATTACTCTATACTCACATTGGGAAAAAAGGAAAACACAGATAATTCTGGGAGGTGCAAGGAAGTGTTGCTTTTCTTTAGGATGCTGACTTTCCCAGGAAGAAAATGAGGCACCCAGGAAAGTGAGAGGCCAGTTGAACAAGGTTCTCCATACAAGTAAGGAAGGAATATGAGGCAAGATTTCATGGCCCAATCCCTTCCTGGCATATCCTGCTGGGAAGGGTAACTCTACACCACTTTAGACAAATAGTTATCCAACATCATCTTAAAAACTTCCAGTGTTGGAGCATTCGCAACTTCTGGAAGCGTGTTGTTCCACTGATTAATTGTTCTGATTGTCAGAAAATTTCTCTTTAGTTCTAAGTTGCTTCTCTCCTTGATTAGTTTCCACCCATTGCTTCTTGTCCTGCCCTCAGGTGCTTTGGAGAATAGCTTGACTCCCTCTTATATATATTTTATTTGTAGACTATACTCCTTAAGAATGGGAGACAGCAGTTGTGTTCCAAGGACCATGGCAGTTCTGTAGTCCTATTCAAAGCACTTTTATCCTCTCTTGATTCATTTACTGATCTTTGATTAAGCTAAGCCAATACCATAGCGATTATTCTGGCTCACAGTAGTTCTGCTAGGTCTAAGTAGAGCTGTTCCCTGGTCTATTCCTTAAAAGTGTTTTTATTGAAGAAGCCGAATGTAGATAATAAACCAACCAATTTATAGTTTGAGAGTTTGATACGATATGCTAAGAGAAAAGAAAGTGGAACTAAATTAGAAAATAGGACAAACATTAGAAGCATAGAGGAAAGTAATGATTATAATAGGGCAGGGGTCTGCAACCTTAAACACTCAAAGAGCCATTTGGACCTGTTTCCCACAGAAAAGAAAACACCGGGAGCCACAAGACCCTTCCCATGCCTGACTATTTCTTGAGTGGCCACAAAACTAGCATATGTAGTTGAATTAAACGTTCTGTTTTCTTCTGAAACTTTTCTTTTCTTGGATTTATCCATGGTTGGCCTACCGGGGGTTGAAAAGCTCAATAAATTGTGTGCCGGCAGGTGTCACACATTGGCAGTTGGGATGCATATTTTGAGTGACGGGGAGCCGCAGCAGAGGGGTGAAAGAGCCACATGCAGCTCCAGAGCCTCAGGTTGCTGACCCCTGTAATAGGGCTAAGAGAGGGCTGGACAGTTCACTTAATAGCTACTTGAACTTCCATTGATGTTTGAAGTCTAGAAGACCATTCTCAGCATACAGAAGAGATGGTAAGCATGAAGAAAACACTTGTTACAATTTGTAGAACTTGATATTAAGCACCTTCTTGACAGGCTAAATGCTAGCGTTCTGTCAAGAAGTTCCCTTGGGTGTGGGATGGAACGTGGTCTTGAGAAAACTTGTATTCTACTTTTGTTTCTTCTGCCAGGGGATTGATAATATTTTTTTCTCTCCACAGCACAAGTTGCAATGGGAAATGCGTCAGCGAGAAGAAGAAATTGCAGAACTGCAGAAGGCTTTGAGTGACGTGCAAATGTACCTTTTTCAAGAAAGAGAGCATGTGCTGCGCCTTTATGCTGAAAACGATCGACTGAAAATCAGGTTTGTGGCCTGGTCTGGAACACTGAAAAATGGCAAGAGATTGATGGGATTTATAGATTTGAAATATATTGGAATTTTGCACTTGGGCAAAAAATAAGATGTGTGTGAATGGAATGCAGATGAGAGCAATTTGCTTCTTCCTTACCTTTTTATTTTATGACATTGGAATATAATTGGTACTTGCTTCTTAGGGGAAAGGATCTATGACAAAGATGCAGACTGTCAGTGAGAGAGTAAACTTACAGACCCTTTCATTCCTCTGCTGTTTTCTTGAGAAAAACTGCAAATGAATCTTCTCTTTTCTCACTGGAATACAATTTGAACTACAGAACAGTTACAATTTTTGCAGCAAAATTCAGATGCTTCGCAACTGGTTCATGTTGCTGTTTCAAGGTCATGTGATCCCTTTTGGCAACCTTCTGAGAAGCAAAATCAATGCGGAAGCCAGATTCATTTAACAACCGGACATTTATCAGCTGCAGTGATTCACTTTAACAGCAGGGGCAAGAAAGGCTGTAAAATCATGCAAAACTCACTTAACAAATGAAATTAACACTTAACAACAGATATTTTGGACTCAATTGTGGTGGTAAGTGGAGGACTACCTGTACAGTATATATATCAGTGTGGGATCCCAAATATACTACACTGCTCAAAAAAAGGGAATGCAAACAGAAGACATCCGAGATCTGAATGAATGAAAAAGCCTTATTAAATATTTTGTTCATTACATACAGTAGTTTTGTGTTCCCTTTAGTTTGAACAGTGTATAAACTACTGTATGTAATGAACAAAGTATTTAATAAGGCTATTTCATTCATTCAGATCTCGGATGTCTTCTGCTTGTGTTCCCTTTATTTTTTTGAGCAGTATATTTTTCTCTTACCTAAAATATTGGATAAAAATGTTGAAAATAAATACATCCAATTGAGTAAGAGAGGTATCTGTTTTGTTCAATTAATAGAGTATTAATCAAAAATCTCCCTCCCCCCCAAAAAAGGGCCAGATAATCCATTTCATAAAAATAATTTCCAAGAAATTGTATCAGATCCTCAGAATCCTTTCTTGCCTTTCTGTTTGAACAAAAAACAACAAGCCCAATTCACATATGAACAGTTCATATTTATCAACTTTACTCTGTTGCAAGTCAAGCACAGAGGATTTCTCCCATTGTTTTGGGATATTATTTTTTGCAATCCTATGATAGGAATTTTAGAATTACCATATCTGGACTGATACGGGTCCCGGGAGTTATGCTGGTACATTTCTACTTATATGTATGTCTTAGTCCTAAAATAGAACTTCCTCTTCCAAAGCATCTGATTTTAAGCAGCCTCTATTTTATAAAATGATTTGCCAACATTGCCTCCTGGTGGCTAAAGATTCAAGTTCACGTTCTTAGTCATAAGGTGCTACTCTAATTTCTATTTGTTCTTTCTGAAATAGAAGACATTGAGAGAAATAATATCTTCAGCAGAGAAGAAATTACATTTTAAACACAGTGTTTCCGACCATTAGTTTGCCATAAAGTTTTCGTGAAGACTTAAAAGTGGTTAGATTCTACAAGAAAGAAAACTTCTAGAGTATGTAAAATTTTTAAAAAATGGTTTTCAGAGATTTAGGTGAACCTTGAAGTCAACAAAAAGTGCAGGATACATCAGCATTTAGGAACAGAAATAAATTGCATTATTTTCAATGCACGGGGATTTAGAGGACAGAAAATAAATTGCTTTATTTTCAATCTACAGAGAACTAGATGACAGAAAGAAGATTCAACATCTTTTGGCTTTATTAGGAACAGATGAGGGTGAAATTACCTATTTTCACCAAGAACCCCCAAATAAGGTAAGGACCATCAATTAACCTAGATATTTTTACTCCATTTGTTTATTTTATATAATACATTACTTACATTATTGTTATGGCTTATTAAAAAGATTTAAATAATGATATAAAATGTAGCTGCAACAAGATCTTTTTTTTAAAGGCAGCAAAATATATTCAAGGAACTGCAATATATTTTTGGAATGAAAAGTACCCTTTAGTTCTCAGAGAAAGAGCACGATATAAACATAATCACATGCATAAATTTTCAGGCAAAAGCTAATGTAAATCAATAAATTGAAGTTTTAATGAAATTGATGAATTTGTGCCTCATAGGCCTAAACCCAATACTTTTCCAAGTGACAATTCCAGAAAGCCTTGTAAGTCAAGGTTGGTCAATCTATCATTCAAGTCAAGTTGTTAAAAATAAATAATTATATAGGTCCGCTTTCATAGGAATGACTTTTAATGATAAGAGACGGTTTAGTTGTGCTACTTGCAACATTACCTATACATGATAAAGACAGCACTGCTCGGTTTTGTCATGTGTGTTACAAGTACAACTAAATTCCAGTTGTGCCACAAGTATTCTGAGCAAACTTGGATCTCTAATCTAGAGATTATGCTGCAAGCCAGTATAATATTACCAGCTTGGAAGTATATGCAGTCGCTGACACAGTCAGAAGCAAATCAGTTTGTTAAATGAGCCATGGTGGCGCACAGTGGTTAGAGTGCAGTACTGCAGGCTACTTTTGCTGACTGCAATTTGGCAGTTCGAATCTCACCAGGCTCAAGGTTGACTCAAGCCTTCCATCCTTCTGAGGTCGGTAAAATGACCCAGATTGTTGGGGACAATATGCTGACTCTGTAAATCGCTTAGAAAGGGCTGTAAAGAGGTATATAAGTCTAAGTGCTATTGTTATTAAATGTGCTAGGAAACTGGTGAATGCTGACTGAAAGGTTTGGGAAATGCAATGCAGCATTTTATTGACAGAGAAGTGAGCAGAGACCAGATTTTTTTTCTTCTTCAATAGATTTATTGAAAAATTAATTTCAAAAAAGAAAGTTTATATTTGTTGATCTAGAGAAAAGACATGCTAAAGTGAATAGGCATGGGGTGTTTCACAGAAATAAGAAATTGGAGATTGGTTGGTGAAAGCTTTAAAAGTGGGTATATGAAGGAAATAAAGCATGCAAGAGAAAACAACGCATAGGTAATAGCTTGACATTAAACAGTGTAAAGCAAAGTTGTGTGATGTCCCCCTAGTGGTTTAATGTATTAATACATTAATAAAAATGTATGCTTCTAGTGATTTTAGACTTTTTATCAGCTGGAAACATAAACATACCTATCGCTCCAGATTATGCCGCCTTCTTAGTTGAGATCTGAAGGACTTGCAGTAAATGATAGATTATTTCACACATCAACATCGATTGGAAAATTAAGTTATAAAAGACAGGGTAGTCGTGATTAATGGGGAAAATTAACTAGAGCAAGTAGGTTAATTTGCACAATTTGGTAAAAGAGGTAGGAAAATGTATGAAGAAATATTAAGATACAAGCATAACATTAATAGTTGAAACTAGATCATTGTTATCTATATATTTTATTATTTCTTATAATTACTGTGTCTAATGTGTATATGAAATACTTTGATAAAATAAAATATGAGCAATGTTTTGGTTATTATAGGTCACTATAGATCAACTACCTGCACCTACTAAAAGAGATTCCCAGGAAGGATGTGACAAATACACTTCAATAATAGGTCAGTGGAAAAATAAAAATTACTTTGAGTAAACATTAGAGATAACATTCAGATACCATAGGGTTTTATGGAAAAGATCTGACTCTAATTGGACTTGAATATTTAGCCTTCTCCTTTGCGGTACCCAATGAATGTATTGCTACAACTCTCAAGATGCTGCCTGTAAATTTGGGAGTTGTACTTTAATTTTTCCTAAATGATTTGAGCTGAAATCTTTCCTCTTCTCTCCTTTCCTAAAAACTGGGTTTCTCCTTTTCACTAGACAAGGCTAAGATTTGGAACAGCCATAGAGGGAGAAAACATGCCCTCCCAGCGATTTTCCTGCTAAGTTCCATTGCACAGAATTACGTGGGCTTCTTTTCCCAAAGAATCTCAAACTAATTTCAATCAGAATAGATCTGGAAGGGACTTTGGAGGTCTTCTAGTCCAACCCCCTGCTCAAGCAGAAGACCCCATACTATTTCCCACAGGCTGTCCAGTCTTTTCTTAAAAACCTCCAGTGACAAAGCACCTACAACTTCTGCGGGCAAGCTATTCCATTGATCAATTGTTATGGTTAATTCAATGAATTGGTCACATTGATTCGTTAAAGAAAGTAAAACCTAAAAGTTTTTCTCAGTTATTTCAGGAATCCCTCAGATAGGCAGAACACCAACAGGGGAAATTTTAACTACCAGTCAAAAAGAGACAAACTCTAAATAGCAGTTCTTCTCCTTTGCTATCTGAAGTACTATCCGTATGACTACCCCTCTTTGTGCTAATCACTTTGATTTCAGCCATAGTAGCGTAACCACCAGTGGATTACCTCTATATAATTTTGTGGCGCATCAATAAGAACTTTTGGTGTAAGCAATGAGTCCAGAAATACACAGGCTGTTCTACGTTTCAGGTTTACCAATAGCATGTAGAATTAGAATGAGAGAATTGGAGAGAGAGTTTGGTGTCATGGTGAAGGTGCTGTCCTGGAAACCAATATAGGTTCTAGGTCTTCTTTAGGCAAGAAAAGCCAGCTGGGTGACGTTGAACCAGTCACTCAGCCCACTTCAGAAGGCTGTTGTGGGGAAAATAGGTGGCAGGAGTATTAGGCATGTTTGCCGCCTCAAGTTATATATTAAAAGGGTGGGATAAATATTATTATTATACCTTAATAATTCATAGGTCCTTGGTTAGGACTAGAATTAAGTTTCTACAAGTCTTAGACTGTAAATCTAGCTGTAGACTACCCATATCATATAATAAAGTAATATAATAATCCATAAAATAATAGTAAAACAGAGCAAGCTATTTGATACCAATGCAATCAGGGCTAGGACGCAGCCACAGGGCATTGCATGCAAAAACAACTAGACACAGTTTTTCCGCCCCCCGTGCCATCACTCTGCTACACACTTAATTCCCATAGCACTGTCTTATGCCTAAAGATATACACCCATGTGGTAGGGCTGTTATTTCCATTATCCCTTCTCATCTTTCCTACTACTCCTACTGTTATCTTTTGATTTATCACTTGTTGTTCGTATGTAGGCTGAGAGCTTATGCACCGGAGACAAATTCCTTGTGTGTCCAGTCACGCTTGGCCAATAAGGAATATTCCTATTCCTCTTGCTGCTTTGGAGAGAGTTGTGACCCATTCTGTAAAGGATGTAGCTACTTCAGGCTTTTTTTTTTTTCTTAGCAGAGTTCCCATAATTGCCATTGGCAAATCTGTTACAATCTGCCTTCCTACATTCCTGAAGTTCTTTCAATCCCCCCCCCCTTTTTTTTTTTTGGACACCATTAGTATATCTCAGTTTTCAGGATGCCTCCTTCCACTGTAGGAAAAGAGAAATAGAAATGATTGCAAAAATTATTTCTCTACAGCAAATGAAGATGATGGTTTTTATCATAGGGAAAAAACTATCCTGAGTTTTTATTCTGATAGGGTTTTTTTCTCTTCTTTTACCCTGCAACTTTAAGAAAGAGGTTCTTCCCCCTAATTCAGGCATTTAATTTTTTCTTTTGGAGCAAGGGCAAAGAGCAACTTGGTTTTCCGTGTATAGAAAAAGAATGTTCATAGTAAGTGCATAGTTCTGTTCTGTTAACTATTGTGGCCTTAAAACATTACCTCAAAGAAAACCTTTCAGATAAATAAAATGAATGGGATAACATCTTGTCACTTATTTTCTTTGTAGGTTTTAAAAATAGAAGAGAGAAACCCGAATGTGCAAATAGATACCAAAAAGACAACCAAACACTCCTACTACAGGTAATTGGTAGGATTACGTGAAAAACTGTAGAATCACCATGCTGGTCTGGGTTTCAGTTCATCAAATCAAAGTCAGGATCGGTTCTTCTACTAAGGTGTTAAAGAATGTGTATATGGTAATGAACATGGTTACATTTCATGGTGATATACTACTGACATTCCACCCCTCCTCAGGGGTGAAATGTAAAATTTGTTACTACCGGTTCGGTGGGCATGGCTTGGTAGGGGGTAATGTGACTGGGTGGGCGTGGCCAACTTTTTTTAAAAAAAACTTTTCAAAGCATTTTTTCTAATGCTTTGAAAAGCCTCTGCTGATCAGGCAATTCAGCTGGGATCGTCAGACTTTTCAAAGCATTTTTTTTTTAACCACCTCTTCGGCCAAGAGATTGCAGAAAAAAATGCTTTGGAAAGCCTCTGAGGATCCCAGCTGAGCCGCGCGATCATCAAAGGCTTTTTTTTTTTTTTTTTTTACTTTTAAAAGCATTTTTTCATCGGAAGAGGTTGTAGAAAAAATGCTTTTAAAACTAAAAAAAAAAGCCTCTGATGATCGTGCGGCTCAGCTGGGCATGGTAGAGGGGGGCGCAGGGATTTTTGCTACCAGTTCTCCGAACCACCCGCCGCCATCGCTACCGGATCGGGTGATCCAGTCCGAACCGGGAACATTTCACCCCTGCCCCTCCTGCATTGGAATCTTGACTACATCCCGGTTAAACAACATAATGAAGGGTATTTTCATCTGGCCAGGTTTTGGTAATGGATGCCAGTCTTCCCTCTAATCCACCATTTCTTGGTGTACAAGTTGGATCTATTATAGACAGATCTGGTACTAAGGGCCTTAATCTGTTCCATTTCAGGTGTGTCTTTCCTGAGAAAAGTGGGAGAAAGAAAGTAGTAGAGACTACCAAAAGAGCATTAAAAAGGGACCGTTTTCTCAGGCACCTAGTTTGACTTTACTGCCTTACTGAACAAAAGATTGCAAAAGAGGTCACGCTAGAGACGGTGTTGTCAAGGAGAGAACCAGAACAAGCTGAAATTAGACTAGCCGTTCACCACAATGGAACCATTAGCAACCATTCTTCCCACTCAAAAAGCATGCACTGAACATGACAAAGTGTGAGCGGGGGAAAAATGGCATAAGAATGTAGTAGATCTGTTAATAGAACCTATCTATATATTACTCAGCCGTTGCTGGGATGCTGTCTTGGCTTTGCAATTGGAAGTTTAAGAGATTTGCAGCCTTGAATGGCTCACTGGGGAAACTTCCAGATCTGGTATCCATCAAGAGAAGTCTGACAAGATAATATCCCCAAGAGTTCTGATTTTTTGCTTTGACTGACTGAAAGGAACAAGAATTGATGACTCAGGAGCCATTTCTATACAGTTCTCTTCCTGGTAATATGTCACTGTTTCATCAGAATTTTGCAGGAGAAGGGCGGGATATAAATTGAATAAATAATAAATTTAGCTATGCAGATGTATGTTCCCACGCCCTTATACACTAATCGGGTCTCTGATCAAGTTACCCAGGACTCACCTTAACATTTTATTCTCTTATGTTACTACAATCATTGAAGGGATTTTGAATGGACCCCCGCTTCTCTTCCAGGCGGGGCTCCTAGTACAATGTAACCTAACAGGTTTGCAATCTTTTATTACAAGAGAGAGTTGTCTGCTGTAAACTACATTTTCCCCCTTATTCTCATTCAGAGAATTGTGGCTATGCAAATATTGAGACAGATGAAGGGAATGAAGTTGGGAGAAGGGAGAGCAACTCTGGAAATGTATGGTCCGAAGAAAGAACAAGTGATTAATGGCAGATGACAGTTTCAGTAATCATTTTATCTTTGACATTCAGTGGTTGGAAATACAACTGTGATGCTTTTCTAAAAAAAATAAATAAATACATAATGCTCCCTCCTCATAATCTTTCCAGTAACAGTGGGTTGGACTTGGAGAGTTCAAATCACCCAGCCACCTTCTGCACCTATGAGAGAACTAGAACTTTCCTTTCTTCTTCTTGACATCCCGGGTGTCAAACTCGTGGCGTCATGTGTCATGAAGTTTTTTCCCCTTCACGGAGCTGGGGTGGGCGTGGCCTGCACGTAACACATCCAGCCCACGGGCCACCAGTTTGATACCCCTGTTCTGGTCCGACACCTTAATTCACTACATCAAACTGGCTAAAATCTGCAAACGAGGCTGTTTTGCAAGGGAAAGCTTTTATTTGCATTATAGCATATTCTTCAGATTTTTTTTTTCTTTGTGGATTCAGGTGGAGTCTCTTCAAGCTCAACTAGAAGAACAGACTAAGCTGTCAAAGGAGCAGACTGAAGCACTGCTAGAAGATCGACGCATCCGTATCGAAGAAGCTCAGGTGCAGCATCAGAGAGATCAGGAACAGATCAAAGATATTACTGAAAAGTAGGTGCAAAAGACCAGTTGAGATCACATACCAAAAGGAATGATACGTTGGGTGTTGTAAAAGCATTTTATTCTGCCCTGGGCAAAATATCATTTTTTTTTTTTAAATGATCTTTCTGATTTTAACCTCTGCTACAGTATGTGTGGGATAGATTGTTTTGTAAGTGATTACTTCTAGATAATGTTATTACTTAGGAAAGAGTCCATCATATTGTAATTGAGCCTAGCTGTTACATGGATAATTAGTTCCAAATTCAATCACCAAAACTATATTGGTTCTGTGATAAATCTTTGTCTAGCAATCCTGGAGAGCTGCAAATCAGAATAGAGTCCTAGATGACTAATCCAATTTGGGTTAGGATCCAGATCCATGTAGACTCACATCCAGAATACACTTGGTGACACAGCAGCCATAAACCTAGGACACGCCGATATACTGAAGCTGTTGCTTCCTGTTCCACATCCTGATTCACCCTTGTAGTGGAGTTAAAGTATAAATTGGCCAATAAATCAGTTACTAATTTATTGTAACCTGCCTCTCCGCAGATACCATAAAGCTCAACATTTGCTATATGAGAGTACCAAAGATTTTCTGCAGATAAAGTTTGATGCACGAGCAAATGAAAAATCCTGGATGGCAGAGAAGGACACTCTGCTGAGGAAGATGGACAAATGTAAATGTGCACACAAGCAGAGCAGGGTTTATAAGGATGGTAGTCCGGTCCAGGATCACGTCAATCAGAGTTATGAAAGTTGTCAAAGCTGGTGGGTTGCTAGCCCAGAGAAGCAGGACACTACATTGGATGAATGGAGAAGTAGTCCTCATCAGCAAAGTTTCACCAAGAGATCACCTCCCAGTGAGAAGGTTGAAGTTTTCAAGAGGAGAAAGCCAAAAGTTGTCAGATGTGTTTTTCAAGGAGAGCAGAACATTCACAAAATATATGGAGGAGAGATTAAGGTAACAGCCGTATTACTAACTTAACAACTGCAATGATTTACTTAACAACTGTGGCAAAAATGGTCGTAAAATGAGGCGAAACTCACTTAACAAATGTCTTGTTTAGCAATGGAAATTTTGGGCTCAATTGTGGTCATAAGCTGAGGACTACCTGTACCATACAACTTCAATACTGTGATGCCATGGTCCTGTCAGACCCAGAAGCCATCTTTTACATTTGGGCTTTCAGGCCTGCCACATTTTCTTCTGTGGGAAAATGGGAGGGGGCATTGCATAGAGCAGTGATGGCTAACCTTTTTGCCATCACGTGCCAAAAGTGGGAGGAGCACGGGGGGGTCGTGCGCGTGTGTGCCCACACCCATAATTCAATGCACTCCCCCTCCCCGGCGCATGCCCGTGCGACCCCCTTGTGCTCCCCCCACTTTTGGAACGTGATGGCACAGTGGGCCCGGTAGCCCCATTTTTTGCCCTCCCCAGGCTCCAGAGGCTTTCTTGGCCTTCCCCCCCATCCTGGAGGCTGGAAATGGCCTGTTTCCCAGCTTCCGGTGGGACCGGAAGGCCTGTTTTTTGCCCTCCCCAGGCTCCAGGGTGAAAACTGCCTTTCCCAACCACCCAGAGGCCCTCCGGAGGCCAGAAATAGCCAGAATGCCTAAAATCAGCTGGCCGGCATGCGCATGCACACTGGAGCTGAGCTAGGGCAATGCTCGCATGCCCACAGATATGGCTCCACATGCCACCTATGGCACACGTTCCATAGGTTCATCATCACGGGCATAGAGTATGGATGATATGTAGTCAAAATAACATTTCTTTCTCTGAGAGTCAAGGGCACCTTGCCCTGGCACCTGGAGTCAGATGACTGGGAAGCGGCTCCAGTTTGGATGGTGGATGATTGGGCCACGTGATGGACATGTGGGTGCTGGGCAGGGACAACTTTCACTTGGGTGGGGAAAACCTGGAAACTTTCAGATTCAGGTTTTCCCAGATGTGCCAATATGACATCTTCAATAAACAGGAACTTTGAGGAAACTTAAGCCTCGGAGTCTTCTTTCATTGGGGGGTGTTACTTGGAACTCTGACAGGTGCATTGAAATGATGTCATAAAAGTTTCTTGCCAGTCATTTTTTTTTTCTTAATTATTTATTGATGTTACCATTTCTGCACTTCCTTCTAGCTGCTCAAATAAAGATTTTTTTTAATCTCGCCTCCAGGGATTAAGAGATCAGTTGACCCAGGAGCGGAAATTAGCAAACATGTATCGAGAACAGTGTGTTTCATTGGAAGAGGAGTTGTCTAAGACTCGGGAGGAAGGAAATTTAGGTCAAGAAATGTTCAAGGTAAATGGCTTTTGAGGGCAACTTTGACTAAGTATGGTAGCTCCTTCCTCTATCTTGCCATGAGAACTGCTGACAGATATCTGATGATCACACTATACTCTTAACGTTTTGCTTCCACATTTGTAGCAACAGTCAGAAAAGATGGGAAAGCGTCTACAGTTAATGACCCGGCGCTACGAGGCACTGGAAAAAAGGCGGGCCATGGAGGTGGAAGGGTTTAAAAACGATATCAAACAATTCCAACAAAAGCTGCAGGATGTGGAGAAGCAACTTTTCAAGGTAGAAAAGGTTAAAATAACAATTCCTCTGAAATAATGCAAATTTCCAAACTTCAGAAACAATAATTAGCAGAATCTATTTTCAGTTAAGTGTGTTTTTACCAAGAGCCAGATGATGTGGTGGCTAAAGAGAGACTGGATTAGGAAGAAGAAAGTTCTAGTCCTCCCAGTATGGGGTGCTGTATCATCAGTGTGCTGATAACCAGTTATAAATTTTACCCTTGGTCAGCCAGGCAATGCCATTTGGGTTCTGACCCATTGTCTTAAGTTGTGAGGTACTGGATCAGAAGAAACAAACCCATGACACAACCATAACATGATGCAGTGGATCTGATTTTTATGCCCCCCCAATCTGATGAGGGTACCATCTTTGATTCTTGCCAAGGTAGAACTCTACCACACAGAGCTTATTCCACACTTATCCTAGATTTGGGGCTCCTGATTGAGGTGATGGCAATGGCTGGTGGGGGAAGGGGGGGGGTGTTGGTCATTGTGCAGCTCCATCTTCTGCACCAATTATACCATTCCTGGAGCAAGAGGCCTTGCTCACATGCTCTGGGCACTGCCTGGTTGGATTATGACGATATTTTCTACGTGGGGCTACCCTTGAAGACCATCTAAAATTTACAACTGGCCAAAAGACATCTGCATCTTGCACCTCTGGACACCCTTTAGTTGTCGGTGTTATGCAATTGCTGTGAGCTACACTGGACACCATTATTGTTTGGAGTCCAATTCAAGGTGCTGATTATCATCTTTAAAACTGTATGTGGTATAGCGTCAAGTTATTTATGGCTTCTCCCTGAGGATATCTACCCAAGGTTGCACTAGGTTAGATAGGATAAGTACATTCTCCCGTTTCCTTAAATGTTATCTGGTGAGACCTAGGAAGTGTGCCTTCTCTGTACCAACCCCTGCCCTATGCAACATCCTCCCCAGATCTCACAAGCCTTTACCTATTAGTCTTCCAGATGGCCTTAAAAATCTCCCAAACATTGGAGATCCCTGCCCTAACTCAATCTTGGCAACTTTAAGACTTGTGGACTTCAATTCCCAGAATTCTGGAAGTTGAAGTCCACAAGTCTTAAAGTTGCCAAGATTGGAGACTCCTGAGTTAGGGAGTGGCTGCACCCCATTAATTGTTAAATGTTGATGACTGAGTGTTTTGGGGAGGGGGTGTTCTAGGAACTATCTTTTGATGATGGTTTCATTCTTTCTGGTTACATTTCTACTGCTGTTTTTGTGAGCCACCCAAAATTATTGTTCTTGAGATGGGCAGCCATATATGTCCTTTCAGTCCATCAGTCAATAAAATCTACTCAAAACTTTCTGTATTCCTTTTCCAAAATCAAACTCTTCTTCCTTTGAAATTGTTTTTCTTTCTAGGTGGTAATGAACGTGGGACCCGACCAAGATCTTGCAATTCTGCATGAAGTTCGCCGAGGGAACAAGAGAACCAAGAAGCTACAAGGAGAACTTAAAAACTTAAAATCAAAGATATATGGACTGGAGAGCGACCTACGAGATTATTGATAATGATATGTCAGTGTTGATAAAGACCTGTCGCTGCAACAAACTTTTTTTCCACATTTTTTTTTTTTTTAGTTACAAATATGTAACTTCACTAAGTATAGCATACACTTTACATTCCAGGGCAGAAGAAAACAATTGAAACTTGTGTGAGACTTGAAAAGAAATTCCTTTTACCTTTTTAATGGAGTACCTAGATTTGGTCTCTGATATGTTGATTTAGACACAGAATCAGGCCAGAGATATTCAACGATTGCTTTTGCAATGCCTAGAAGAGATGTGATCTATAAGAACTTTTCACTGGCTAAGAATGATATGCTATGCAGGGATCCCAAGAAAAGTGCTAGGTGGGCTGTATCTTGGTTTATTATAGAGAAGAAAGGAATTTCCAAATGACACTCTCAAACTGGGCAGCATAGAACGGTTGATACCAATATATATAGAAAAGAGAATCTCTTACAGCGAGCCACAAAGATTTTTCAAATCAAAACCAGTTCTTGGAATAAGTGCTTTCCTGAGTTCTTTATAGATTACTAACCTAATTGAAGGAGAAGCATAGATCAAGGGGAACTCTATTCATAAGTGACAGGGCTTCAGTCTCAAACACAGATCTATCACCCAGGATAAAGTGTGTGTGTAGGGTTGCAGGGTGCACTAAAAGAAGAGTCAGACCCATTGAGCAGAAACTTGCATCTGAATAAAATTGCATAGGATTTAGTTACAACACAGGTGCTTTCCAGCATGGGTCATTCATATGTTTTCACGAGTATAATTTACTTTGCAGAAATCTTTCTGAACCCAGGAAAGAATTATGACGCATCTATTGATTTATGCTCTGGTGTAGAACAATAAAACTTGCATTATAGCTTTGTCTTGATATATATTTTTTGGTTGATCATTAACAATTACAGAGGTTTAATGTAAAAACTCATAGCCTGCATTTAGGCCAAGGGTCATTAACTTGTGGCTCTTTCACCCCTCTGCTATAGCTCCCTGTAACTCAAAATGTGTGTTACAACCGCCAATGTGCGACACCCCCCAGCATGCAATTAATTGAGCTTTTAACCCACCCACCCCCAGTAGGCCAACCATGGATAAATCCAAGAAAAGAAAAGTTTCAGGAGAAAACAGAACGATTAATTCAACTAAATATGCTAGTTTTGTGGCCGCTCAAGAAATAGTCAGGCATGGGAAGGGTTTTGTGGCTCCCGGTGTTTTCTTTTCTGAGGGAAATGGCTCCAAATGGCTCTTTGAGTGTTTAAGGTTGCAGACCCCCTGATTTAAACTAATAATAGGCCATTTGATATTAATCTCCACATAAGAAAAAAAACCTTTGGAACATTTTAAGATAATAGTATCAGTCTACTTCGTTAATTTTGTTGAAGGTACAACTACCTTCAACATTTCCAATTATGCTTTCCCTGTGTACATACATACTATGTGCATACATGTATGTATGAGGAGCCTGAGTGGCGTAGGAGGCTAATGCCTCCTAAGGCAGCATTTAACATCCAGCTGCCTGCAATTACTGCGAGTTCAATTCTCACTAGGCTCAAGGTCGACTCAGCCTTCCATCCTTTCTAAGGTGGGTAAATTGAGGACCCAGTTTGTGGGGGCAATAAGCTGACTTTGTATAAAATATACAAAAGGATGAAGGCTATTGCTTAACGCATTGTAAGCCGCCCTGAGTCTGGAGAAGGGCGGCATATAAATC
The DNA here is from genome assembly GCF_059756535.1 of Pantherophis guttatus. Classification (NCBI taxonomy): domain Eukaryota; kingdom Metazoa; phylum Chordata; class Lepidosauria; order Squamata; family Colubridae; genus Pantherophis; species Pantherophis guttatus. The sequence continues at coordinate 17,352,547 of NC_142069.1, read as the reverse complement.
AAAAAAAATTTTTTAAAAAAACATTTAACTTCTAGGGCAGGGCTGTCGAGCTCACTGCCACGGGGCCGGTTGCATCACACTGGCCATGCCCACGCCCGGTTTATTGAAGGAAAAAAGTCCTGATTGCGACACTTGACCCCGCAGTTCTAGTCATCAGAGTTAAAAACAGTAAGCCAAAGAAATTAAGGCACAAGTTAAAAAATTACACCTAAATCTATTTCATACTAGCATTCATTATATTTCTCCATATTTCTGTCATTGTATCCACTATACAAGCCTCTTCCCCCGCCCCCCCCCCACTTCATCATTGCCTTTTATTCTTAACCTCGTGTTACGGATCCGCCTCCAAACCCCTCCAAGATGCAAGTTCAGAGGAAGAGGGTGAGTTGGCAGAGGAAAACACGGAGCCGAGTGCTGATCAGGATCAGAGTTCAGGAGTTCAGGAGAGTGCTTCGAACAGCCTCGGCTTGGACAATCGGAGGAGCAACAGGCTGAGGCTAAATGAGGCAAGCCACAGCTGCAGCAAATTGACCTGGCAGGCCGGAGCAGCTCCTGCCCATTAACAATAAGGATGGGAGTCCACACTTCCTGACCCAAGGACACACACAGCAGAGAGGAGACAGGCACACCACCAGTCACCTAAACCAGGGGTCTCCAACCTTGGCAACGTTAAGCCTGGAGGACTTCAACTCCCAGAATTCCCCAGCCAACGTTGACAAGGTTGGAGACCCCCTGAGCTTGACTACTCATGAGGAGGCAACTGTGCCTCTTTTGAAGGGCTTAATAGTACTTTTCCAAATGCTAGGTGCAGATGCATCCCTTGCCCACCGTGAAAATTGCAAGCCGCTTCAAGAAAGGCCAATCCATATTTAACATTTCCCCAGATGTACTTTGTACATGTCAGCCTTGCCATTTTTCAGTAGTTCCCACAGTAATGATGTATTCCCTTTCATCTATTTTTTTTCTTGAACACTAACGGAATTTCTATTTTTCACCCGTATTCTCATAGAAATGCGTATCTGGGTTTCCTCGTTTCAATTTCATCCCCAAACTTTTAATTGCTTCCATTTTTTATTTTAATTTTAATTTTAATTGCTATTCATTCTGCCAGAGGTTTCTTTCCTGAAAACATTTTTTTTTAAAGTTCTATCAGAATAGCTTTGTATTGTTGATGCCGCCTTTGATGAGATTCTTTACAATATTTGCTTTCTATACACATTGTATACTTCCCTTATCAGTTTTCCAACAGTCATTCTCTTGTACTCTATATTTTCTCTCAAAAAGTTTTTCCGCTTACCATTTCACCTGGTATCCTTAATGGGAATTGACACACATGGTAATCGACATTCAATGTTCACACTTTAAATATATGGAAATGCTTTCATTTTAAGGGACTACATTGGACACAGTTCTTGATGTATGATTACAATTGGGATTGGAATTTCTGCTGTTAGTCACAGCAATTGTAAAGTGAATCATCACGTAACTGGACCCAATTTCATTACCATTTTTACTGAGGTCATTAAGTGAATCATACAGTCGTTAAGCAAATCCACCTTCCCCATTTGAAGTTGCTTGTTTGAAACTAGCTAGGGAAATTGCAAATCGTGATCCCATAACCAATGTAGTGGCCAGGCAACCAAATCAGTGGTGGGTTCCTCCCAGTTTGGCCCGGTTCCGCCGAGCCGGTAGCCGTGATAATATGACATCATCGAACCGGTTCTGCCCCCCAGCCCTCCGCACCCCCACCCGCCCCCGCATTATTCTTACCTTTTATTTGACCCCACCCCCAATCTATTGCTGCTTCCTGAGTCCCAGCTGATGGCTAGAGGGAAAAAACTGTTTAAACTCTTGCCGCGGGGCTTCAAAGGGCCGCCCTACAGCTGATCAGTGTTAAAAGCAAACAAATGAGTAGACCGGTGTCTGCAAAAATAAATGGGTCGACCAGTGCCCGCAAAAATACATCAGTAGATCAGTGCCTGCAAAAAGAAATGGGTAGATCGGTACCCTGCAAACAGTTAAAAGCCTGGTAGACCAGTACCTCTGCTAAATCCTAAAGAATTGTCACATGACCATCAAGCCACACCCACAAAATAAGCCATGCCCACAGAACCGGTAGTAAAAAAATTTAGAACCCACCCCTGAACCAAATTGCTATCCAATGACCATTGTAAATGCAATGACTGGGTTATAAACGACTTTTTCTGAGGCTAGTGTAACTGAACTATCATTAAACGAATGGTCATACATTGAAGAGTACCTGTAGTATCTGAAGATTTATATGATTCCCTCTTGCTTTGGAGTACAAGACTGCTTATGCCTTGATCCTTAATCTGCTTATTTCAAAAAGCTGCTGCTCTACGTAAAATTATCCCTAAAATCAGTATGGACAGCTATCCTGTTAATTTGTTTTGTTTTATTCCAATCACTAACTCAAGTGATTAGTGTATGCAGGAAGCTGACAAACCAAAACAACCTATTTTTGTGTTTTGCCCTTGGAAAACTCGTAGATCAAATCTAATGTGGGTGAAGTTGAAAGCTTTGCTTACACTATAAATAAAATTGTAGATGTATTACATACTTGTCTGTACTGGCAATATAACTTCTGGATCATATTCTAAACAGGCTTCTGCTGGTTTAACTATTATATGCAGCAGGTATATATACAGAACAGGTATATTTCCATTGTACCTTACATCCTGAACTGTTAGTTCAGATTTTCCAATTTTGTACTAAATATAGAATTGTTAGCTTTCTTATTAAAATGGCCTGCGTAATGTCACTTAATATAATTTGCAGCATAAGCTTTTGAGGGGGAAAGTATTCAGTCCAATTGACAAATTATAAGAATGGTAGAAAAATGCAAATACGGAGACTAAAGCAACATTAGATTGAAAAATTCTGAAATGAATACCGAACGTTCAAATATATAAGCTTTGCATTGATATAGATAATATGTTGGAATGTTTAGGATAGTTCCAGGATATTGGAAAAACCACAGTGTCTCACCATAAAATCAAAACAATTAATTACAGATTGTCCTCAACTTACAACCATTTGTTTAGTGGCCATTCAAAGTTACAACAGCACTGAAAAATGTGACTTATGACCGTTTTTCATAGTTATGACAGTTGCAGCATCCCCGTGGTCATGTGATCAAAATGGGGATGCTTGGCAACTGGCATGTATTTTTTTTATTTTTTTTTTATTGTTTTTTTTTTCCCTTTGCATACAATATGTGCTTAAAGAACAGTGTACTGATTGGGTCAATTCATTTACATCTCAATCTCCTAATTTCTACCTCTGTTGTCGAACCATTAATAAAATAAGTTCCAAGTTCAAAAGTATTCTTTTTCTTTTATCTTCAGTGTTAATCTGTCCATTTCTGTACATTCCAATATTTTTTGAATTACATCTTCTGTAGGTGTTTCCTTGCGTTTCCAATGTTGTGCAAATGCAATTCTTGCCACTGTTAAAACATGCAATATCAAATATACATTCTCTTTGTCATTTTTTTCTGCTATTATGCCTAACAAAAATAGTTCTGGCTTAAAATCTATATGCTGTCTTAACATTCTTTTCTAACCGCATACGCATTTTCGCCCAAAATCTTTTTGCTTTTGGGCATGTCCACCACAGATGGTAGTATGTGCCCGGTTTGTGATTACATTTCCAACATTTGGTGGACATATTTTTAAACATTTTTGCTAATCTCGCTGGTTGTAAGTACCACTTATATATTATATACACCTTTTGGATAAATTTTCTTTTTTTTTAAATAATTTTTATTAATATATTCTATACACCAATACACCAATAAAATATACAATCCTGCCACCATGGTATAATGTGATTACATTGTCCATAAATATAAAGTCATTCCTTTATACATACATATTTGCCATCATATATATATACATCATCATATATCTATTCTATCCCACCTTTTCTGGACCCAATCGTACCATAATTTCCAACTGTTATAAAATTCTGAATCTTTTTTACCATTGATCAATCTAGTTAATCTATCTGATTCCGCACACTCATTAATTTTATATATTATTTTCAAATCTATTGGTAAGTATTGATTTTTCCACTCCTGCGCATACGCTAATCTTGCTGCAGTAATAATGTGAATCAACAAGAACCATATATCTGATTTAACATTCAAAGGTTTTGCCCCCAATAGGAAAATCTCGGGCCTTAATTCCAAATTAATCTGTGTAATTTCCAAAATCCATTGCCATATTTTTTTCCAATATTTAACCGCCTGCGGGCAGGTCCACCATTGGTGAAAATAAGTTCCATTACTGTAACCGCACTTCCAACAGCAGGCAGATGTCCCGGGAAACATTTTAGCTAATCTCACCGGGGGGAGATGCCACCGGTAGACCATTTTATATATGTTTTCTTTGTATGAAGAAGCCATAGTTAATTTCATATTTTTCAACCAAATCTGTTCCCATTGCTGGAAGTCAAGGGGATATCCAAAATTTCGCCCCCATGCTATCATACAATCCTTCACTACATCCTGTCCTATCTGCAGAGACAATAAATATGCATAACATTTAGATAGTATCCCTTTCCCTCCTTCTAATAAGATCTTATCCAATTCTTGTCTTTTACGGTAGATTCCTTCACTATATAAATCTTTTTTATACCTGGAGTGCACTTAAGAATAAGACCACCAGTCTATCTTATATCCTTGAAGAGTTGATAATTCTCGTGACTTTGGATTACCCTGAACATCCAAAAAAACTTCATACGTCAAGGTTTTCTCCCCTTTATACAATGTCGGGTAAATCTGAGCTTCCTGCGCCGAAATCCAACATGGAACTTTTGAATATATTCTTCTTCTAACCTTTTCCCAAGTGTACCCAAGCGTCCTACGTAAATAGTGATCATCAAAGTGTCTAGGGCGGCCGGATGCTCCCGGCCATAGGAAATAGTGCCAGCCATGTTGAAGACCGGCTCCCTCAAATGTCAAAAGTCGTCTCTTTTGTAGGACCATCCATTCTTTCATCCAAATCAAGTTCGCTGCTTGGTGATAGAGCTCCCAATTTGGGAGTCCAAATCCTCCTCTATTTTTGGGTTCTTGTAACATTTTAAGTCTAATCCACGGCCTCTTTCCCTGCCAGATAAATTTAGATATACTCCTATCCAAATTTGTAAAAAACTCTTTATTCAACCTTACCGGGGCTGTTTGGAATAGAAATAACCATTTGGGTAACACGCACATCTTAATGGTTGCCACCCTTCCCAAAATTGATAGCTGGAGATTTTTCCATCTTTCTAGGTCTCTGAGCAGCTGGCTGTAAAGAGGAAGATAGTTATCCTCCTTTATGGAAGAGCATCTGACAGTCAACCATATACCCAGATACTTAATTTTATTTGTTATTCTTAAACCCATTAACTGCTCCAGCTGTTGCCTTTGCATCTGAGTCATATTTTTTGCTAGGATTTTAGTTTTTTCTTCATTCATCAATAATCCCGCTACTTTCCCATACTCTCTAATCAAGCATAATACTTTCAGGCCCGAGTCCAGTGGTTGATCCAAGATAAATACAAGATCGTCTGCATAAGCCTGGACTTTAACTTCCTCCTGCCTAATCTTCATTCCTCTTACTTCCGTGTTTCCTCTCACTTCTCTAAGCAAGGGCTCTGGATAAATTTTCTTTATAAGTGTTTGCCATTGTCAATTTATAGTTTTCTTCCCAGAGCTTTTGCCAGCTGGCATGTATTTATGACAGTGGCTGTGCCCAGGGTCATGTGATCACCTGTTGCAACCTTTTGATCAGCAAAGTCAATGGGGAAGCCAGATTCACTTAACAACCATGTTACTAATATAACAAATGTGGTGATTCACTTAACAATGTGACAAAAAAGGTTGTAAATAGAGCAAAACTCAACAACTGTCTTGCTTATCAACATAAAGGTTGGGCTCAGTTGTAGTCATTAAGTCGAGAACCACCTGTATGTGCCATCAAATCACTGATATGTGTCTCTTAGTGTATACTGTGTATTCTCTTAGTATATACTGTGTATTCAGAAAGTATTCAGAACCCCGTCACTTTTGTCAATTTTGTAACGCTGCAGCCTGATTCTACAGTTGCTAAAATTCTTTTTTCCCACTCATTAATCTACATTTAGTACCAGAGATGGGTTTTAGCAGCTCTGACCAGTTCTGGAGAACCGGTAGCGGAAATTTTGAGTAGTTCGGAGAACCAGTAAATACCACCTCTGACTGGCCCCGCCCCCATCTATTCTCAGCCTCCCGAGTCCCAGCTGATCGGGAGGAAATGGGGATTTTGCAGTAACCTTCCCCTGGAGTGGAGTGGGAATGGAGATTTTTTACACTATCGTTCCCCTGCCTTGCCCACCAAGCCACATCCACCAAGCCATGCCATGCCCACCAAGCTGCACCCACAGAACCGGTAGCAAAAAATTTTGAAACCCATCACTGTTTAGTACCCCATAACAACAAAGTGAAAACAGAATTTTAGAAATGTCTATAAATTTATTAAAAAGAAAAAAACTGAAAAATCACGTTCGGCATAAGTATTCAGGCCCTTTGCAAAAACACGTGAAATTTAGCTCTGGTGCCTCCCATTTCTTCTATATCATTGCAGACATGTTTCTACACCTTGAATGGAGACGACCTGTGGTAAATTAAATCAATTGGACATGATTTCGAAAGGCACACACCTCTCTATAAAAGATGTCACAGCTGATAATGTATATTGTAGCAGAGCAAAAGTCATGAGGTCAAAGAAACTGCCTGCAGAGCTCAGAGACAGGGTTATTACAAGGCGCAGATCTGTGGAAGCTACAATAAAATTTCTGTTGCACTGAAGGTTCCTAAGAGCACAGTGGCCTCCATAATTCTCAAATGGAAGAAGTTTGGTGCAACTAGGACTCTTCCGAGAGCTGGTCACCCAGTCAAACTGAGCAATTGGGGGAGAAGGGCCTCAGTAAGAGATGTGACCAAGAAACCAATGGTCACTCGGACTGAGCTCCAGAGATCTTGTGTGGAGATAGGACAGAATTCCAGCAGGACAACCATGACTGCAGCCCTCCACCAATCTGGGGGTTATGGCAGAGTGGCTAGATGGAAGCCTCTCCTCCATGCAAAACACATGAAAGTCCGCTTAAGAGTTTGTCCCTCACCGTCTGAGAGTCCTTCAGGCAAAGGTGCTATTCAGCAGGTTCTGACAGGTTCTGGAGAACCGGTAGCGGAAATTTTGAGTAGTTCGGAGAACTGGCAAATACCACCTCTGGCTGGTTCCAGAGTGGGGTGGGAATGGAGATTTTGCAGTATCCTTCCCCTGCCACGCCCACCAAGCCACACCATGCTCACCAAGCCATGCCCACACAACCGGTAGTAAAAAAATTTGAATTCCACCACTGCCTTCAGGTGCTTTTTTGCAAACTCCAAGCGGGCTTCCATCTAGACACTCTGCCATAAAGCCAAAATAGTTGGAGGGCTGGCCTGGAAGATTGCCAAAAGTGGTAGCTAATAATACCATCTTCCTGCCTTAATTATGCAAGGAAATCCTAATTTTGACACAAGCCCTAAAAGAAAAGAACCAAGCCAGAATTAAATTGAAATAGTGCAGTTTCACACTGACTTTTCCTCAAACCTCTTTGTCCAACATTGAGGGTTTCCATAAATACTTCTGAAGCAGAATCTCCTGACAAGTTAAGTCTTTCATTAGAAAGGCCATTTTTTGCCTCTGGTATAAAAGGAACTTTTCTTCCCTGTCTTTTGTCTTATAACTCTAGTGCTTTCTAATTTCACATTTAAATGGTGTCATCCATTAAAGTGTGCAATTTTCGGGACTAATAAAACTGTATCATTACAGAGTGCACAGCTAAACCATGAAATATGCAGTCATCCAAAATGATGCCTGCCTATTTAGACCATTGAAAAAGATAGCTCTGAAATCAGGGCAGATTGGACTATTAATTAATGACTTTTAATCTCTATTCTAATTTACTACCTCCAGAATCGCAGACAGCATGATTTAAATATCATTCCTAGGGAACAATGGTGGAGAGTGATTATAATCTTGCTGGGCATGTCTGTAAACTTCTTGAATGTATTTCAGCTATCTGCAGGCTATGGTCAAATAAGCCAAGATGCTGGCCGTGACTGCTGGCCATGATTAAAGCTGTGCCTGTTTTTTATGTTATGTTGCATCTAATATAACAGAAGCCGTCCTATTTATTATTTTACCTATATATTTATGCCACATTCTCCAAACATATCCTCCAGAGATATTAGATTACACCATGGAAAAAACTAACTAAGTAAGAAGTAACTCACTGCAACCCTCTTTATTCCTACTGTAGTTTTCTTGACTCACCTGGGAGTTTATGCAAACCACCATTCATTGGACAGATTGTCTAAAGCAGGGGTGTCAAACTCGAGGCCCGGGGATCGATCCGGACCAGGGGTGGGTTCTACTCACCTTTACTACCAGTTCGCAATGGGGCCATGCGCGTAGGTGCGCTCTTCTGCGCATGCGCAAAAGCTTCTGTGCATGTGCAGAAGCATTCTGATGATGTTGGGGTCAGTGGGAGGAGCCTCCCTCTGGTTTTACTCCGGTTCTATAGAACCGGTCCGAAACAGAGGCAACCCACCACTAATCTGGACCTCAGGATACTTAGATCTGGCCTGCGGAGCTGCCCTGGAAACAACGAAGGACCGGCCCGCAGTGCCTCTGCCAGCGAAAACGGGCTCCGGAGCGCTGTTTTTGGCTGCCACAGCCTCCCTTGCCGGTGAAAACCCTCCCGAACTGTTTTTTTTTTTATTTATTTATTTATATGCCGCCCTTCTCCGGAGACTCAGGACGGCTTACAATGCGCTAAGCAATAGCCTTCATTCTTTTGTATATTTATACAAAGTCAGCTTATTGCCCCCACAACTGGGTCCTCAATTTACCTACCTTAGAAAGGATGGAAGGCTGAGTCAACCTTGAGCCTTGGCGAGATTCGAACCTGCAGTAATTGCAGGCATCTGGTCTTAATAACCAGCTTAATAACAGGGTGCCTTAGCCCACTGTACTACCAAGGTTTTCACTGGCAGAGGGTTACAGGAGGCCGTGGCAGCTGAAAACAGAGCTTGGGAGCCTATTTTCGCTGGCAAAGGCACTGCAGGCCGCCACAAGCACCCCTGGACAGGAGTGTCATCAACCTGGCCATGCCCACCCCAGCCCCCTGATGTCAAACACAACCCTGATGTGGCCCTCAATGAAATTGAGTTTGACCCCCCCCCGCCCAGTCTAGAGGAAAAAGAGACATCTCTAGTACCATTGTAATATTCTGAAAGCAAACACCAAGGTACAATGACATTAAATCCAAGTTCAGCTGGCCTTTGTGTAGATAATCTCTGCCTTCATTTTTGTAAAATCAACGTTGGGAGTTGAATTATAGAAGTAATTTGCGGTTATTGCTTTTATGCCAGAGTGGATCTGACTGACAATTGAAATTCAAATGGATTGAGTTTCAGTCTGAGGACGAAGACTCTCCTTATGTTCTCAAGAGTTTTAATAGCCTTTTTTGCCTGGATCAGGGGTCTCCAACCTTGGCAACTTTAAGACTTGTGGACTTCAATTCCCAGGGCTATGCTGGCTGGAGGATTCTGGGAGTTGAAGTCCACAGGCCTTAAAGTTGCCAAGGTTGGAGACCCCTGGCCTAGGTATATGCTTTCTGAGGATGCAAGTACTGTATGGTCAATTAAAACATATATTCCAATTAATATATCTTTTTCTGACAAATAAATGCTTGCAAAATGAAAAGTTTCATTTTTCCAAAAGTATTCAATGCTTTCAACAAAGTTCTTTAGAATGTTGCTGGTTTGTATATTTTCTGGTTTGCTGTGTTGACCATAAAAAAAACCCGGCCTCCCCAGGCTCCAGAGGCCCTCTGGAGTCTGGAAACTGGTCTCTTTCTGGCCTTCCTGAACTTCTGGTAGGTCCATTTTTCGCCCTTCCTGAGCCTCCGTGTGCACCCTGCACTTATTTGCATCCAAAACGGGCCACATGGGGACTCCTGGAAGGGGCGGGGCAGAGTGGGCGAGGCCAGCCAGGAGTGGGGTTTGGGAGTTCTCCGAACTGCACAGAATCTTAGCTAGAGGTTCTCCCGAACCCCTGCGAACCCCCCAGCAGCCCACCCCTGATCTAAAGAGTTTCCTTCATTCTGTCTAAAAATATAAGTTGCTACTGAACGGTTTAAATTCTACTGATGGAACTGCTGTAGAGCTACAAAAAATCAGATGACTACTAGATGGCAGCTAAGGCTTTATTTCCCTATTTCCTTGCTGCCACCTATTGGTCATATGGATTTTTGCAGGTCAGGTATGGTGACCCCAGACTTCATGAAGTTCTTACAGACATTTTTTTGTTGTTGCTGTTGCACAAATAAAACTACAATATCAATACACATTTTGCATTTTTTTTCTTTCATGATCTATTGGTTTCATGATAAATATAGCTATTTATATTCACATATGCATGTATGTATGTGCATTAGGCCTGAGTATGATTTGAAAATGATTTAGAAGTACTTCACACAAACCTTTTTGCTAATTTATTAAAATAATCTAACATTTTTCAAATTTCTGCCTTAGTGTGAAAAATGCTGCTGGTTTCATAACAAAGTAGTATTAAATTTGCTTCTGGTTTGTTCCGATCATACCCTTCTAATAGCTTCCAGATATCCCATCATGCAATTGCTAAATGCCACTAAATGAATAAAGGACTATAGGAGCTAAATTCTCCTAAAGCTAACATACTGTATATACCTGTGATGGCGAACCTATGGCACGCATGCCACAGGTGGCACGCAGAGCCATATCTGTAGGCACACGAGTGTTGCCCTAGCTCAGCTCCAGCACACATTCACGCGCCGGCCAGCTGATTTTCGGGCCTACCGGTCCCACTGGAAGTTGGGAAACTGGCTGTTTCCTGCCTCCAGAGGGCCTCTGGGGGGGGAGGCCCTTTTCGCCCTCCCCAGGCTCCTAGAAAGTCTCTGGAGCCTGGGGAGAGTGAAAAACGGGCCTTCCGGTCCTACCGGAACCCGGAGGGCCTCCAGGGGGTGGGGAAGGCCATTTTTGCTCTCCCCAGGCTCCAAGAAAGCCTCTGGAGCCTGGGGAGGGCAAAAAAAGGGCCTACCTGTCCCACAGTGCCATCACGGGGGAGTATGGGAGGGTGGGGCACATTGAATTATGGGTGTGGGCACACACACATGTGACCCCCTCACGCTCCCCCCCACTTTTGGCACGCGATGGCAAAAAGGTTAACCATCACTGGTATATACGAATATATGCGTCTACCATAAACCTTCTGTTAGAAACCTGTACAGTTTTAGTCTGACAAGATTTTTTTCTATATGGTACAAACAAATAAAGAACTTTGACTGGATTGTACTATATCATTTGTGGGCTGGGCCTGACATAATCTCTGGTTTGCCTCACTAATTAGACATGTGGGAGGTGCTCTCCTGACAGCTTTAATGTCTGACAAATTAAGAGAAGCAATTGGTGGATTTCCTGCCAGGAAAAACAACCACCAACTGCTGGAGGAGGAAGTGAGTTTTGACAGAGGATTACACCCATCAGTTTACCCATCCTTCAGAAGCTGATCCTCTCCTATTTTCCTGGGAAGCCCCCACCTACCCTACAAAATCCCTTTTTCTGTTCCTCGTGCTTGCTCAGTTTGTATCTCTTGCTCTCTGACTTTCTTGCATTCTCACGATGTCACTCGCAGGTCTTTCACTCTGCTTTTTCTTCTTTCACTCATCGGGTTTTCTCCTCTTCCACACACACACATTCTCTCTCTCAGGTTCTTGTTTCTTCACTTGGTCTTCCCAACTTCCTCTCACTTGCTTGTTCTCTCATTCTCTTGCTTGTCTGCCTTTCTCACATTCCCACGAATCTCTTTCTTGCTCATTCTTTCGGTGGTCCACTTACTCTTTGCTCAACAGATGACTGAAAGGAAAGCTGGGGTGGCGCACTGGTTAGAATGCAGTATTGCAGGCTAATTCTGCTGACTGCCGACTGCCAGCAGTTTGGAAGTTCGATTCTCGCCGGCTCAAGGGTTGACTCTGCCTTCCATCCTTCCGAGGGTCGGTAAAATGAGGACCCGGATTGTTGGGGGCAATATGCTGACTCTGTAAACTGCTTAGAAAGGGCTATAAAGCACTGTGAAACAGTATATAAGTCTAAGTGCTACTGCTAATAAGCAATGCTGTCTCCACTTCAGCCCACAATGCTCCATGATAAGAGCTATCTGTCCGTTTGAGCATTCTCTTTATGTGTCTAACTGTCTCACATGAAACAGTAGACCCTGAAGATAAGGAATCTAACACTGATGACTTTTCCTAGTTAGGTTAATGAAACGACTGCAAGAAAACAAGCAATCCCAGAAAGCACCAAGGAGAGTTGTGGGATTCAAATTTTTTTACTACCAGTTCTGTGGGCGTGGCCTGGTGGGCGTGGCCTGGAATGTTGGGCATGGCAGGGGAAGGATACTGTAAAATCTCCATTCCCTCCCCACTCCAAGGGAAGGTTACTGCAAAATCCCCATTTTCTCCCAATCAGCTGGGGGCAGGGCCAGTCAGAGGTGGTATTTGCCGGTTCTCCGAACTACTCAAAATTTCCGCTACCGGTTCTCCAGAACTGGTCAAAACCTGCTGAATACCACCTCTGACCAAGGACCCCTCATTTCAACCCTGAGCTACAAATATTCTCTTTCTTGATAAGGAATCTGAATAATGATCGACAAGGGCTTTGCAACATGCTAATTACATCTTTTGTGGGTAGATGTCCAGATCCTGATCACTCCTGCTTATGGTCAGAAGTTACTAGAAATTGGAGAGGAATGAGAACACACTCAGCAACTGAAAACCATCAATAGTAGCTGGAACAATCCCAATTGCTACCCTATTGTCATCAGAGCTGCTAGGAAGCATAGCAAGGCTGGTGTTAGAAGATGGGAAATGCTATTACTGTATATCATTGGATCAGTTCAGATGGTCTCAGTGGTGAGCTGGGAATGAGACAAAGCTTTAGAATTGGTTTTAAGGAGGATCTATCTTAAGGAATTAAAGGGACATCTTCCAACCACAGAGGTGTGGATGAGATCTTAGTGAAAATAATTACTTTTCTTCAGGTCTTTTACTCAATCATGCAATTAAGTATTAAAACAGAAGGATATTATACTGAATTTGACATGTTCTGACTTGATCTGACTGTTATTATTTTAATGAATGTTTTGTGTTGACATTTTGCATTTTGTGATTAACTGGGAAATGTTTTATGATGAAAGGCGGAATATTAAAAAAATTATAATTAATGTAGATCAATGAAATCCAGTTTAAGTGGATCCAATTTAAGTCCTGTATAAATTTGGAAAAGAAGTGAGTCATAAATTTGTTTAAAAATGGACACATGGTAACCACGGGTATGGCCAACCAGCCTAAAATGGTGCTACCAGATCTCTAAATTAAATGAAAAATAATGAAAAATAAATATGTCCCAAATATTAAAAATTTCAGTGTTCCTGCACAAAAAGTTCACAAGATTTCAACAATTTTAATTTTATGTTTATTTATTTATTTATTCAATTTGTATGCCGCCCCTCTCCAAAGACTCAGTCATGTTTTGACTTCCCATATCATTGTGTGTTATTGTAGTGTGCCTGTCATATGAGAAAAAAATAATTGCCTTAATTCAGCTACTAGAGTTAACCCTTTAAACCAAATAGTTACTTGTTTTTATTTTGGGGAGGGTTTTTTTTGAAATTTCAGTGAGAAAATATGGTGGGTTCCTGCCTTCCTAACAATAGAGAAAGTCAGGTGGCCATTAAGAATAAAATTTCTTGACTTCCGGTTTGCTGCTTGTCGCTGCCAGACGTTCCTTTGGGATCGTCAGCTTCCATCGCCTGTCAGAGCTGCCTTCACAACGGAATGGCGGCTCGAAAAAACTCCGTTTCCATGAGGAAACAGAGATAGAGCCGGCAGGGGTGGGTAGAACTCTCTGCGGAGTCCCAAAAGTTTTTTCTTTACTTTTGGGACGGAGCGGATGAGATGCCCCGTATCCCCAGCCGCTGCTCTGGGCTTTGGGAGACCTCTGCTGATGCAGAGCCAGGCGTCAAAAGCAAGCCTGCAAATTTAACAGACTACTCAAAGAAAATGTGAGCTGGACCTGTAATACTGAACCGCAAGTATTTTACTGATTTTTTAAAAGAAATTACTTAAGAGAGAGGAGGAAAAGAAAGAGGAAAAAAAGCCTTTTAAAATGGCGTCGGCTGGAGGAGAGGCTGAAAGGGAAAGTCCTTCTGTTTTTTATTACTACAATGTAGCGGAATAAATACCACTGGCTACATTTGTAGACAAAACTTCGCTCCTGTGTTTTTTTCTCTTTTTCTCTCCCTTGGAAACCTGATATTGTTGTTGATTAGAAAGAAGTCTTTCTTGTTTTTTTTTTTTTAACAAAGTCTGCCTGGGCGGAAACATGGCACTGAGACTCATAAAGTCAGATAAACAAGAAGGGTGGGGGGATTCCCCCACCAACAACTTAAAGGAACAAGTCTTAACTCTTCAGTCTGAGAAACCTGATTTTAATATAATAGAATTTTTTATAGAAGAGATTGAAAGAAGGGAGGAGATTGTGAATCAGCAATTTGAAAAATTTAAGCAGGAAATTAAAGAATTGGTGAAATCTAAGTTTGATTTTTTGGAGAAAAAATTCTCAAAAATGGCTAATGGTTTTACAGAATTTATGATGCGGTTGGACACAAATACTAATGTACTAGAGTCTAAAATGGAAGGAACTCAAGATAAATTGGACAATAGAATCTAAAAAATTGAAAATGACTTGATAAACATTCAGGATAATAGCTTAGAAGAAAAACCTAAAATGAATGCTGATCAAAAGTATGGTAATGCAGAAAATCTGCAACAGAAGATTGAAAAAGAGATTTTAATGGTACAATATAATTTTACAGAATATGCGATAAGATTAAGAGGTTTGCAGGAAAATAATAGAGATGATTTAAGGAAAATATCTTCTGAATTTCTAGCTGGGATTCTAAAGGTTCAACCTGATGAAGTGTTTTGTAGGATTGACAGAGTTTATCGAATCAACTCTTGGATTGCCAAGCAAAGGCAATTGCCTAGAGATGTGGTGATTTATTTTACAGATAAAGAAATTAGGAATAACATTGTGCAAAATTCCTTCAATTCTAAGTTGCAACTGCATGGAAGAAAGATTTGGATTTACAAGGAACTCCCACCTAAGATATTGATGGAAAGGAAGAAATTTGGTTTTCTGATGAATGAGTTAAAAAAGAGAAATATCTCATTCAGGTGGGACGCCCCAGTTGGTATTATATTTAGATATCAAGGAGAAAGATATCAGCTAAACACTGTTGAAAGAGCGGAAGAATTTTATCAAAATAGGTTGAAAATGAACTTAACATCTTCAGGTATAATACAGGATAAGCAGAAGGAGCTGGAAATAAAGGTAAAATATCGAAATATAGAGACTGTACCAGATGAATTGCCTTTGGATTTATTGGATACCCCAGCTGGACTATCTACAAATCTGAGAGAAGTGGCATCTAACCTTAATGTGATGACTTATCAAGGCAAGGACAAGCATGGAAACCAATTAGGGGAAATACAAGGGATAAAAAAGAAATATGAGATACAAAAACAAAACCAACAAGACCAATCTACAAAGCAGAACAAAATCCGACCAGATGATACACAATTTGTAGAAAAGAAACCAGGATGGAAACCAAACCCACAAAAAGTAAAGGAAAAAAGAAATAGGTGGCATAAAAATAGAAATTTCTAAATCAGGCAACAGTGAAGCCAGTGACTTTAAAATATGAATGACTATGTGTAAACACAGAAGAGGCGACGTATTGGTTAATATCATCCTGAAGATTGTGGCAGATCTCTGCATGGCCGTAATTTGGGGACGTGAAATGAGCCTTAAACTGATGGATTTGAATTATCCATTTTGGAATTTTTTTTGTGTGTTGATAAATATATTATATTATTTTGAATTATAAGGCAAGAGAATTATGCTGGGGCATGCAGAAGATCGGGTTGTTACCCACTACGATGACGGGAATTAATAATCCTGATGAAACCCACAATTATTACTATATGGAATATAATTATAATGTCACTCGGGTGGTTGTTTTTACTTTTATATATATAAGAAGATATTTACTACTGATGGGGGCAGATATGATTGAAGATCTTGAATAAACTGTTGCACCAGCAAGCTATGTTACCCAATTATGGATGCTGGTTCTACCAATCCAGTGGAAAGACCTTAAAGAAGATACTATATGGATTATAAATTTAAAGTCATTGTCTTTTCTTTTTTTTTATTTAGATATAATGGAAAATATAGACATATATTTTTAAGTAGTGTGGGCAGTGAATCAAAGATATTAAGAAATGTTGTGTATGGTAATTTTGCATGATAGTGGGTGAATAAGCTAGTTAGTAGATTGATTAGTCTAAGAAAAGGGATTTTTAAGTGATATATTTAGGGGAGTGGAGGAAATGGATAGAGTGGAATAAATGTTAAATTAGATTTGATGGGGAAGGCTGCTTTGAAATGTTATAGTAATATACATAGAAGATTAAATGTTAAAGTAGGACTTATTGTATAGTTTTAAAGTGGAGAAGTTATTTTATAATGTCATAGTATAATGTCCTTTTTTTTTTTCCTTTTTTTTCCTTTCTTTTCTCTTTTCTGAAATGTATGGATAAAGGGGGATGTTATAATATTAATAATATTTTTAGTAAGTAAAGGTCAATATCTAGAGGAGGGAGTAAGTAATCTGTTATGAATTAGGTTTTTTTTGTTATGAAGAAGTCACAGGGGGGGATGGGTGGGGTGGGGAGGGGGGGTTAGGGAGGGGGAGGGAGAGGGGGGGGGAAAAAGGGGGGAAAATCTGTATTTGAAAACTTTTTCAATAAAAAAAAAGAATAAAATTTCTTGCTCATTATCCAAATTCATTAGAGAATACTTGATTTTAGGTCTGTTTTTCAAGGTAGCCCCCAAAATATATAGACTTATCTCCCCCTGTAATTATGGCTTTGTAGAAAGATATTTTCCAAGGGACTACAAAGAATAACAACCAGCTGAAGGTCAACCAAGAGAGCACAAAACAAATGTTATGTTGACTGTCAGCCCTCAGTTCTGTTTTTTTTTCATCAAGAAGATGATAGATGTTTTTTTATTTTTATTTATTTATTTATTTGTCAAGCACGTATAAGATAACAGATATAAGTATAAACATGATTATGAAATCATGTTTAAGGATACAAATAAAAGGGAACATTAGGACAGGGACGGTAGGCATATTGGTGCTCTTATGCACGCCCCTTACAGACCTCTTAGGAATGGGGTGAGGTCAACAGTAGACAGTCTAAGGTTAAAGTTTTGGGGTTTTGGGGGGGGGGAAGAAACCACAGAGTCAGGTAGTGCATTCCAGGCATTGACCACTCTGTTGCTGAAGTCATATTTTCTGCAATGGAGTTTGGAGTGGTTTACCTTGACTTTGTATATATTCTTTGATTGTGTATTGTTGTGGTTGAAGCTGAAGTAGTCATTGACAGGTAGGACATTGTAGCAGATAATTTTGTGTACTACACTTAGGTCAGACCGAAGGCAGCGTAGTTCTAAGTTGTCTAAGCCCAAAATTTCAAGCATGGTGGCATAAGGTATTCTGTTGCGAGCAGATAGATAGATAGAAAAACAGACAGACAGACAGACAGACAGACAGACAGACAGACACAGAGAGATTTACATTTTAATGGCCTGGTAAACATGTCCTGAGTCATAGCTAGAATAATTCTGGTTTATTGAATAAAGCATGGCTGGCTCAGGAATTCTGGGAGTTGAAGTCCACAAGTCATAAAAGGCCCATCGTTCCCCACCCTGATCTAAGGAGTAGATAAATGTCTGGAAGTTTTCATAGTACTATTAGTTACAGTTGTATTTATTGGATTATTTTCATATAATAAATATTTGAAAGTCGATGACCAATCTGAAACTTCATGAAGGGATTGATGAGCTGAAGAGTTTAGGGACCCCTGACCTAAAGACTGTTGTATTGCTTCTTAAGGTCATCTCCCTACATCTGTACATTTTGTCCGCTGTGCTCCTTTTCAGGGTAGACAAACACTTCCACTTCAGTTCTTTAGAATGCACTGTAGCAAACATGTTCCCTTTCCTTTGGTCCTTACCTTGTTTTCTAGGATTTAAAGAATATTTCAGACCACTTTCCCTAGGTAACGACTCTTATGAGCCGTGGTGGAGCAGTGGTTAGAATGCAGTACTGCAAGCTACTTCTGCTGACTTCCGGCTGACTGCAGTTCAGCAGTTCAATTCTCACCAGCTCAAGGTTGACTTAGCCTTCTGTCCTTGCGAGGTCAATAAAATGAGGACCCAGATTATTGGGGGCAATATAAGGTGACTCTGTAAACTACATAAAGAGGGCTGCAAAGCACTGTGAAGCAGTGTATAAATCTAAGTGCTATTGCTATATTTTTCTGGAGTCACCTCTGTTGATGGCTGATTTATCTGAGTGCCAAGCTTCTGTTGGAAGAAATCTTCATCTGGGTTCAGTTCCAAGTGGAGAAAAAGACACTGGAAACATGGAGGCTGCTTGGAAGGATGGTTTAATGGTGAACGGGACCACATGGGTTTTAGGTCCTGGGCAGCTGTACACATGGAGTGGAGAATGAGTGTTATTTATACCCTCTCTTTGGCTTTGAACTTGAGCTTCATGTTCCTGTGTCAAGGGCAAATATCCTATTGGCTGTCAGACTCCCAGGGGGCGGGAATCTTAGCTAACTTTGTAGGCTGTCTGTGTCCTAGGCTTGGTTGAATCTTGCTGGGTGATGTAAAGAAGGGGCTTTGGCAGTTCCTATTGTGGCTGAGGGCTAATCCTACCTTTGTTGGATCTTGGGTGAGGGTATTTGCTTATGAATAGGCCTAGCCATCTCTTTATCTCTTAAGTGCTGACATCTGCTATGGGCTATTGAGGAAGGTGGAGACTATTAATAGTGAGTCTGCTTCCTGCCTCAAAAAAACATGATTCTCCATTTCTCATCCAGGGAAATATAATATTCTGCCTTTTTAATATTTCCTAGAATATTTCATTCTTCTAGAAGAGGGGTGAAATCCAGCAGGTTCTGACAGGTTCTGGAGAACCGGTAGCGGAAATGTTAAGTAGTTCGGAGAACCGGCAAATACCACCTCTGGCTGGCCCCAGAGTGGGGTGGGAATGGAGATTTTGTAGTATCCTTCCCCTGGAGTGGGGTGGGAGTGGAGATTTTGCGGTATCCTGTTAGAAGAAATATCCTCCTGGGTTCAGCTCCAAGTGGGGAAATAAGACACTGAAAACATGGGGATTGCTTGGAAAGATGGTTTAATGGTAGACAGGATCACATGGTTTGAATTCCTGAACAGAAAAAGGGCCGAGATACAGCGAGTCCCCGGGTTTTATGCTCTCTCTGGCTTTGAACTTCCTGGGGCCCCGAAAGAGTATCCTGATTGGTTGTCAGACTCCCACGGGGTGGGGGTCTTAGTTAGCCTTGCTGGCTGACGTAATCTTCCCAGGTGCCGTGTGGTGAGTTTCTGTTGCTAAATGGGTCCCATTGCGTTGCAGATGATGGTCCATTGACAAAAATTGAGTTTCTGCCTCTGGCCCATTAACAAAAGGGTGGGGGCAGGAAGGTGGGAACTGCTTTGTCTTTAAAACATGCTTCTCCAGTTCTCATACAGGGAAACATAATATTCTGCCTTTTTAATATTTCCTAAAATATTTCATTCTTCTAGGAAAGGGGTGGGTGCTAACTTCCTACAATCCTTCCCCGCCACACTGACCAAGCCACGCCCACCAAGCCACACCATGCCCACCAAGCCATACCCACATGACTAGTAGTAAAAAAAAATTGATTTCACCACTGGGGTGGGTGCTAACTTTCTACACTTCCAAGAATATTTGGTCAGTTTTAGACCTAGCTTGACCTAGGATGCTCACAATTTCCCAGCTGAAACTACAGTTAAGTCTGTCCAAGTAATGCATAACAAAGCAATTTTCATCATATCTTCTGACTGCTAGTTGGTGTTCTCAAATGCACTTTACTGGTGCATTTACTTTACTGCTGGGTGCACCAGCCCAGCAGTAAAGATATCTCTGGAGATATCCAGAGATATCTGGTCAGGACTAGCTTATTTGAGGGACTGCCTCTGCCAGGTGACATGCACTCATCCTGTCAGATCCAGCAGAAGGGGTGTGTTGTGGTTTGTTAGATGAATAATTTGGGGTCCCAATTCATGCAAGAACAAATCAGAATGAAATCCATGCATGCTATGTGGAAAGGAGATGATTGATTTATTCCCAAAAGCAAAGAGGTTTGCTTCTGGGAGTAACCACAAAGAAAACGAGAGGTTTCTTTGTACAGAGTACAGAGAGGTTGTTTTATGGGGGAACTGGTCCTTGGTATGGGCTTGAGAGATGGGGATGCTTGCTGGTTCTAGTGTATGACACTTGAGGGAGTGGATGTGCTGGTTTTAGTGTGTGATACTTGAGTGGTTCACAGTGTTTCGTGTGTCTTTAGTGTTTAGTCATGCCGGCCACATGACCACGGAGACGTCTTCGGACAGCGCTGGCCCTTTGGCTTTGAAAGGGAGATGAGCACCACCCCCTAGAGCAGTGTTTCTCAACCTTGGAAGCTTGAAGATGGGTGGACTTCAACTCCCAGAATCCCCCAGCCAGCGCTGCTAGCTGAGGGATTCTGGGAGTTGAAGTCCACCCATCTTCAAACTACCAAGATTGAGAAACACTGCCCTAGAGTCAGGAATGACTAGCACATATGTGCAAGGGGGACCTTTACCTTTACTTGATTGGGGTGTGTGTGTGTGTGTCTGTGTCTGTGTGTCTGTGTGTCTGTGTGTGTGTGTTGGTTCTAGTGTATGACTCTGTCAAAAGGTCAATCTTAAATGTCCTTTGTGTCTGTCTGCTTGCCTTTGTTGTGTAGATAGTTCAAGGCATCCTATTTGTGGTTTTGAGGAAGTGTGGATGAACAGATTCTTTGTCTGGTTAATTACTTTTATCTAGATAATTGGCTTTACTACTTATCAGTTGATTGTTTAGCAGAGATATGCTTCTGTGAGTTTTACAGTAATCTTTCTTAAAATATACCTATTTGATTGCAACTTAGTTTTTAGTTTTGGCCAATTATTTCAGTGGGGATAAGAATCTCCTATGATTAGAAGGGAAGGGGAAGTAGAGAAGAGAAGAAGAAGGTGGGGAAAGAAAGTTGGAAGGAGAAGAGGGAAAGGTTAGGTTTGAGGAGAAAGATTGCTGTATAATAAAAAAAAAAGATGAAGTGGAAGAAAGGCAGCTCTGAACAAACAAATATAAAGATATTAAGAAAAATAATAAATTGTTTAAGAATAAAAGAGGATAAATATGTACAAATAGTAAAGTTAGAATTTAGGGATAAGAAGGTGTTTATGTATGCAAGTATAGAAATACTGAGGTATATTTAAAAAAAAGGAAAGGGGGGAAGATGATATTGACAAAAATTGTAATTGAGTAAAATATATTTGAATTTGACTAATTGGATAAGATAAGAAACGACCAACACTCTGTTCAAAAAAAAAAAAAAGATGTGGGTGAAAGTAGGAGAGGAGAAAAGAAAAAAACCAATAAAATTTGTTTTTTAAAAAAGAATCTCCTATGATTGTTACTAATTATTAAAATTCTTTTAATTCTTAACATTAGAATTCTCAGGGTTAACAGATGAATGGCAAAAGGAGGACATATTCTCCTTTTCATCCTCATATTCTCTGTCTGGCAGGCATACCCTTAAAATCAAATCTTGGGTCTTTTGTAGGCTTTTTTATTGTTTTCACTACAGTAGCCATTCAAACATTCAGACCTTATTAATCGCCTACTTTTTTCATTCTCTTGTCCATTGACAGAAATGGCAGCCTAGATTTATCTTATTTAATTAACTTCTTAATTTCATCAATTGCCTTCAAATATATGATCACTATAGTCTGGAGATTGCATGACTTATGTATGTTTGTATGGTGAAATTTGGAAAGTGCATCATTATCAATTCTATATTTATCACTAATATATGTTCTTTTATATGACAAATCTAGACAGCATACTAAAAAGCAGAGACATCACCCTGCCAACAAAAGTGCGTATAGTCAAGGCTATGGTTTTCCCAACTGCAATGTATGGCTGTGAAAGTTGGACTATAAGAAAGGCTGAGCGCCAAAGAATTGAGGCCTTTGAACTATGGTGCTGGAGAAGACTCCTGCAAGTCCCTTGGACTGCAAGGCCATCAAACCCTGAATTCTCTTTAGAAGGCCAGATCCTGAAGATAAAACTCAAATACTTTGGCCACCTAATGAGAAGGAAGGACTGACTGGAGAAGAGCCTAATGCTGGGAACGATTGAGGGCAAAAGAAGAAAGGGACGACAGAGAATGAGGTGGCCGGATGGAGTCACTGAAGCAGTAGGTTTGAGCTTAAATGGACTCCAGAGGATGGTAGAGGACAGGACAGGAAAGCCTGAGGAACATTATCCATGGGGTCACAATGGGTCAGACATAACTTCGCAACTAATAACAACAACAACAATGTTCTTTTAAAGCAAAGAGTTGTTGGAAAAATAATGTGATTGAAAAAAATGCTTTCTGATGCTGGGAAAAGTAATTTCATACAGATGCAGGCCTAAGTACTTTTTTTCATTTTTCACTGTAATTTTGGTTGTGGATACCAAGAAAGTTAATTGTAGGTCTGTCCTCTTTTGTCTTTTGGTAAGCCTAACTATGCTGGAATTTCCGTGGGTCAAAATTCAGCTTCTGAAACTATTTTGAATTATGAGTTGTTTTACAATTCAGGTAGTCCTCAACTTATAATCACAGTTGTGTCCAAAATTTCTGTTGCTAAGTGGGACAATTGTTAAATGAGTTTTGCCACATTTTACAACCTTTCTTGCCCCAGATCAGGGGTGTCAAACTGGTGGCCCACGGGCCAGAGGCATCACGCGCAGGCCACACCCACCCCAGCTCTTCAAATAGGGAAAACGTTGCAAATTGTCAAGTGATGGCAATGTGATGCGGCGAGTTGGACGCCTATGCCCCAGATGTTAAGTGAATCATTGCAGTTGTTGAGTTAGTAACATGGTTGTTAAATGAATCTGGCTTCCCCATTTGACTTTCCTTGCCAGAAGGTCACAAAAGGGGATCACATAACCCCAGGATGCTGTGACCAGCATAAATATGAACCAGTTGCCAAACAGAGTAACAGAATAACAGAGTTGTAAGGGACCTTGTAGGTCATCTTGTCCAACCCTCTGCTCAAGCAGGAGACCCTATACCAGTGATGGCTAACCTTTTCTGGACCGAGTGCCCAAAGCGTGTGTATGCATGCAAATGCACACGTGCATGCCCGAACCCCAAAAATACAATGCGTGTGTGCCCCCCGCACATGTGCCCTATCCCCAATGCATGTGCGTCTCCCCGCATGCACCCTGTCCCCCCGTGCATGCACTCCGCCCCCCACGCATGTATGCATGTCTCCCGCACACACCCCGTGGCCCCACATGTGTGTGCGCACCCCCACATGCCCTGCCCCTGTGCATGCACAACAGAGACCTGATGACCAGCTAGCCAGCGGGTGGCACGCGTGCATGCATGACCGAGCTGAACTGGGGCGACGGCTCCCGTGCCCACAGAGAGGGCACTGCGTGCCACTTGTGGCACGCATGCCATAGGTTCACTATCATGGCCCTATACCATTTCTGACAGATGGCTGTACAGTCTCTTCTTGAAAGCCTCCAGTGATGAAGCTCCCACAACTTCTGACTGGGCAAGCTCTTCCATTGGTTGATTGTTCTCACTGTCAGAAAATTTCTCCTTATTTCTAGGTTGAATCTCTCCTTGATCAGTTTCCATTCCATTATTCCTTGTCTGGCCTTCAGGTACCTTGCAAAACAGGTCATCTCCCCTAGTCCTTCTTTTTATTAAACTAGACATACCCAGTTCCAGCAACCGTTCTTCATATGTTTTAGCCTTCAGGCCCCTAATCATCTTTGTTGCTCTTCTCTGCACTCTTTCTAGAGTCTCCACATCTTTTTTACATTATAGTGATCAAAACTGAATGCAGTGTTCCAAGTATGGCTTTACTAAGGCTTTATGGATCAGTACTAAATTTTGATCAGGTGACCATGGGGATGCTGCAATGTTCATTGGAAAAACATTAGTCGCTTTTATCAGAGTTGTTCCAACATTGAGTGGTCACTAAGCAAATGGCTGTAAATCAAGGACCTGTATATTCTATTTCTCTCTTCTCAGAGAGATCAATGAGATGAAGCTTATTTCTAGCTAGGATAATGCCTGCTCTCTCTCATCCACTTCCTTAATCATCTTTCATGAGAATTAATTTCCTTTCTGCCAATATTGATTAGAAAATGACGACAGAGGACAAAGTCCCATGCAGCTTAAAATTCCGTGCAATAGGAAATCGTTCAATAACATAACTCCGTTGAATGTTGTTCCCACGTCCCAGAATGATGACAGCTTTGCTTTCAGGACTGGGCCCCGGAGCAATCAGAAGGAATCCCAAAGGCCTGGAGAAATATCATAAATGAATGCATGAGATAAGCAACTAAGTATAACTTTTAGGAGCAGCCATTCCCCAACTCCAACACAAACAAACAAATAAGTCATGAATGAGAGTCACGGATGGCAGACATTATATATTACTTCTCTCTTTATTTATTTATTTGTTATTCTGCCTTTCTTAGTTTATAAGTAAACCAAAGTGGCAAACATACATATTACTTCTTCCTCCTATTTTACCCCACTGCAACAACTTTATGAGGTGGGTTGGACTGAGAGAGATGACTGGCCTAAAGTCACCAAGATGACTTGCATGCCAAAGGCAGGACTAGAACTCACAGACCCCTGGTTTCCAAGCTAGCACCTTAACCATTACACCAAACATTCTGCTTCCGTTTCTACTGAAGCTCAGATGTAGCTATAGCATTGTCAGAAGGCCACAAGAAGTTCAGTTTTCTGGAGATTTTCCTTTGGTACACCACAGCTAGAGGTTTGCAAGGAGAGGACAAAGCTGCCTCCCTTAAAACCTAGCATTTGATAGGTGCAAGATGCATTGATGTCTCTATATTTTTCTTGGTAAAATGAATCTGAATGAGAAAAGGCAGAGAAAACCCTTGGCCAAGGAACCAAGACAGAGCATTGCCTTGGAAAAAACTTTCAAATCTATTGAAAGCTAGACGGGCATGTTTAGCTATTCCTTTCCAATGTAAGAGTACATATGTAGCCCAGGGTTACATATGGAGTCCTGTGGAGTCCTAGATGTTCTCAGAAATTAGCTGTTTGCTTGCAGACATTTCATTACCCAACTAGATATGATCATCAGTATGAATAAGTATAGAGCCGTGATGGTGAACCTATGGCACGTGTGCCACAGCTGGCATGCAGAGCCCTCTCTGCTGGCATGCGAGCCGTCGCCCAGCTCAGCTGCACTGCACATGCGTGCACGCCTCCTGCCAGCCAGCTGATTTTTGGGATGCGGTGAGGCGGGGTGTACGCGGGAGACACGCGTGCATGCGCGGGGTTGCACGTGCATGTGCGGGCGTCACGCATGTATGCGCAGGGGGACGGGGGCATGCCCACAGCCCATTTTTGGTCCCAGGAGGCTTTTGGGAGGCCTACTAGGCCCAAAATGGGGCATGGTGTGTGTGTGTGTGTGGTGCTACCCCCCCAACAGCCTGTATTTGTTCCCAGGAGGCTTTTGGGAGGCCTACTAGGCCCAAAATGGGGCATGGAGTGTGTGTGGTGCCTCCCCCACCCCCGACAGCCTGATTTGGTCCCAGAAGGCTGTAGGGAGGCCTACTAGGCCCAAAATGGGACATGGGGGGGGTGCCCCCCCTCCCCCCGACAGCCTGATTTTGGTCCCAGGAGGCTGTAGGGAGGCCTACTAGGCCCAAAACCAGGGGCAGGGGGATCACGTGTGCATGCATAGGGAGCATGGGAGGTCATGTGCATATGCGCAGGGGGATGCATTGCATTATGAGTGCTGGCACGCATGCGCTTTCAGCACACAATGACAAAAAGGTTAGCTGTCACTGGTATAGAGTTTGTTCTCTATTTATATAGTAGTTTGCCCTGCCCATGTTGTCTTCTTTTCTTTTTGGTAGTTCTTTAATTAGGCTATTGTTTCCTGCTTCATTGTTCGTTTGATGTTAATTCCTGCTTATCTGGGTTTTGGTTATTGGAGATGATTTGTTCTGTTCTTTTTGTTTTTATTGACTCTTGATTAGTGTTGTTTATTTCTGGTTTTCTCAGTTGCAATGTATGGCTGTGAAAGTTGAACCACAAGAAAGGCTGAGCACCAAAGAACTGAGGCCTTTGAACTGCTGGAGAAGACTCCTGCAAGTCCCTTGGTCTGCAAGGCGATCAAACTGGTCAGTCCTAGAGGAGATCAACTCTGACTGCTCTTTAGAAGGCCAGCTCCTGAAGATGAAACTCAAATACTTTGGCCACCTAATGAAAAGGAAGGACTCACTGGAGAGGAGCCTAATGCTGGGAAAGACTGAGGGCAAAAGAAAAACGGGACGAGAGAGAACGAGGTGTCTGGATAGAATAATTGAAGCAGTTGGCGGAGCTTAAATGAACTCCGGGGGATGGTAGAGGAAAGGAAGGCCTGGAGGAACATTGTCCATGGGGTCACGATGGCAACTAACAACAACAATGGTTTATTTCAATGTGTCTATTGACCTGATATTTTGTTCCAGTGTAACAAATGCAATGCACATAGTGGATTGCTTGTTTAATTCAGATTTAGCAATGTCATACAGCTAATGGGATTTTACGCTGGATCAGTGGAAGTACCTTGTCCAAGTCATGATTAGTAATAGTTCTATTTTATTTGGTTGGGACTATAAGTATTGTGTATAATCCAGACAAACAGGGGTCGGAAAAAGCATGTGGGATCACCAGAGGATTCTATATTCTAGGCATGAATAAAGCTCAAAGGAATTGGGAATATTTCACTATCTGCAAATAATTGAAAAGATGTCACATAAATATTGCAAGAGCAGAAGCAAAGAGCTTGAGATCAGATAATGGTTATCAAAATGCCCTTCACTTCCAAAGCAAGAAACTCTTTACTATGTTAAGTAGGAAAGAAAGAGATTCAAGGGATAAACCCTGATGCTTATCCTGTAAACAGAGGACTTGCAGAAACGATCTTCATTATTGGGGCTTCTTGTTCTGGGATATCTATCTCAACCTTGTCAGGGTGGCGGTGGCAATGGAGTGATTAAAAAGCCCCCCTGTTTTTGTATGCCCTTAGGGGACAGTTCAATAGCCGCATGGCAATCACCACTTCAACATTTTTTGAAGACACTTTGAGAATATCTATCTTCTTGATGCTTTGCTGCCAACTCCAAAATTTGGATTTGAGTTTCTGGAAAGAAGTTTATCACTCAATCCTAGGTGAAAAGCCAGATAGAAGCATACTTCTCCACCACGTGCCATTTGTCAGCAGAAGCCGTTTTAAGTTAGGGGAAGTCAGATGTTGGTATTCCTAAGTGTTTCTAGCAATAAGAACACTTTCACAGTAGATTCCCAACCCCAGACAGTTAATAAGGAGATGCGTTCAAGCGCAGGCTGGACAACCATCAGATCGGGATGGTTTAATTTGGATTCCTGGAGGGGTTTACAGGATTGGACTAGATGATTTAAGCACTGCTTGGATTAGAATAGAATAGAATAGAATAGAATAGAATAGAATAGAATAGAATAGAATAGAATAGAATAGAATAGAATAGAATAGAATAGAATAGAATTCTTTATTGGCCAAGTGTGATTGGACACATAAGGAATTTGTCTTTGGTGCATATGCTTTGGTACATTAAAAAAAAGATACATTCATTAAGAATCATAAGGTACAACTCTTAAGGATAGCCATAGGGTACAAACAAGCAATCAAATCATACTAGGAAACAATCAATATAAATCGTAAGGATACAGCAACAACTTACAGTCGTACAGTCATAAGTGGGAGGAGATGGGTGATAAGGAACAATGAGAAGATTAATAGTAATAGTAAACAGTGAATAGTTTGACAGTGTTGAGGGAATTATTTGTTTAGCAGAGTGATGGCGTTTGGGGAAAAAACTGTTCTTGTGTCCAGTTGTTCTGGTGTGCAGTGTAATATATAGCGTCCTTTTGAGGGTAGGACTTGAAACAATTTATATCCAGGATGCGAGGAGGTGTGTAAATCCAACAGCTCCTCGCAGTCTCATCTTCAGGAAAAGTGGTGGATGGGTGGGTGGGGGACTCAGAATGCCCTTCGCCCACGGGCCCTCTTTGGTTTTCCTTCCATGGCTTTTAGATCAGACCCGGAGCTCTGTCCTTGGACCCCCGTCAGGGCAGCCTTAAGGAGCCGCTCCAAGGACACGATGCGGGGAGACGGGGCGGCTGGGCGGCGGCGCGCAGGTGCCCGAGGAGAGCAGGAAGGGAAGGAGAGCCGCGCTCGTCGGAGGAGGAGGAGGAGGAGGAGGAGGCAGTGGGAGGAGAGCCCGCCCCTGCATCGGGCTTGCCTGGGTTTGGGAAAGAAGAAAGCGCGTGGACGAGACGGCAGAGAAGAGGAGAAGAGAAGAGCTCGCTCGACGCTCGGCAGCGGGACGATCGAAGGAAGGCAGGCAGAAAAAAGGGGGAGCCGGGCCAGATCGCCTTGGCCGAGGAGCGAAGGGAGAGGGACGATACCTGCGGAAGGTGGGCGGAAAGCAGCCAAGGCTCGGAGCCCAAAGCAGAAGGGGCGAGAAGAAGGAAAGGAAGGAGGAGAGGAGAGGAGAGGAGAGGAGAGGAGAGGAGAGGAGAGGAAGGAAGGAAGGAAGGAAAGAAGGATATTTAATATTTAATAAAAAATAATAAAAACTTGATGTTTTTACTTGGCTGTTCACCGCCCTGAGTCCTCAGGGAGAAGGGCGGTATACAAATTCAAAATAAAATAAAATAAAATACAATAAAGGAAGGAGAGGAAGGAAGGAAGGAGAGGAAGGAAGGAAGGAAGGAAGGAAAGAAAGGAGGGGGAAGAAGGAAGGAAGGAAAGGAGAGGAAGGAAGGAAGGAAGGAAGGAAGGAAGGAAGGAAAGAAAGGAGGGGGAAGAAGGAAGGAAGGAAGGAGAGGAAGGAAGGAAGGAAGGAAAGAAAGGAGGGGGAAGAAGGAAGGAAGGAAAGGAGAGGAAGGAAGGAAGGAAGGAAGGAAAGAAAGGAGGGGGAAGAAGGAAGGAAGGAAGGAAAGGAGAGGAAGGAAGGAAGGAAGGAAGGAAGGAAGGAAGGAAGGAAGGAAGGAAGGAAGGAAGGAAGGGACGGACTGATTGACTCTTCGGGACAACTTCGACGTTGGTGTCCCGGAGCAGCGACTTGGCGCCGACGAACTCTTGCAAGCGCCAGGGCAGGTGAGCCTCGCGGAGGAACCGAGCGGGGCGAACGCTGCTACGGCAACAACAACCGCAGCAGCAGCAGCAGCATGTTCGTTTCTTCCGGCTTCGATTGAGACGGGATGAGGACCCTGGCGTTCCTTCTGGGCAAGGCGCTAAAGAGAAGGTTTCGCCTCCTGCTGGTCTTCGGGCTGCTGGCCGTGGGGCTCTGCGCAGCCTACCTGGAGCTGGTGGTGTTGGCCGAGAGGAGTGGACACCCCTTGAACCACCGTGAGTTACCTGGGGTCGGTGGGTGGGTGGGTGAGCAACTGAGCAACAGGATCCTCCTCCCTGCTGAAGTAGGGCTTGGGGGAGCTTGGTCCTTTGCAGGTGCCAACTTGGCTTAAAACTGCAGGGCGCTTAGTCCGCCTGGCATCCGCTTTCCGTCCCCTCTTTAGAAAACTCACAGCTTAAGAGCAGTGAGCATCTTGGTCGGTGCCCTGAAACCACAAGAAGTCCTGTCTTTTCAATCCTTCTCATTGAGCCACAGTCCTGGGAGGTGGGGTGATGGGGGGGGGCAAGAAGTCCACAGGTTGGCATCGGGAGGGCAGGTGGTGGCGTTGTCGGTGTTTGTAATTGTACAGGCCCCGTCGGCACTTCGCCGCAGCCCAACATATGCCATGGCAACGTCCCTTTTTTTTTTCCTCCTTGCGATGGTCCCAGGTGGTTGCCTTCACCTACCTTCCCAGCTCAGCGGCCTTAACTCATCCTTTCTCTGTACGTCTAATAACACTTCTCCCTTTAGTATAAGATACCATGGCCGTGAGGGAGGTACATGCCGTAGGAGTCACCCCTGTTCTTCCGTGGGGGTGGGGAACTGTGACAAGGGTGTCAGGATGATGTTTGGGGGTACAGATGGTGACTTTGATGCTGGGATCACTTTTGCCAATTCAAGGATGGGTGGATAATCCTTCAACTAAGCAGTGGGGAAAATGCCTGCACTAAGGCTTAATGGGGCAAATGTAAATACATATAGTATTTAGGGTGCTGTTAGTGTGAAAATGCCTATTATTATATGATGTACTAAACACTTAGACAGGTGGCCCTCGAATTACAACCGTTCAGAGTTACAACTGAAAAAAGTGACTTTATGACCATTTTTCACAGTGACAACCTTTGTTGCATCCCCACGATCGTGGGATCCAATTTCAGGTGCTTGGCAACTGACACATATTTATGACCGTTGCAGTGTCCCAGGGTCATGGGATCCCCTTTTGCGACCTTCTGACAAGCAAAGTCAATGGGGAAGCCAGATTCACTTAACAACAGGGTTGCTAAATTATCAGCGGCAGTGATTCACTTAGCAACTGAGGCAAGAAAGTTCGTAAAATGAGACAAAGCTCCGTTAACAAATGTCTCACTTAACAACAGAGATTTTGGGCTCAATTGCGGTCATAAGTCAAGGACTACCTGTATTAGCATTTCATTTAAAATTAGGCAGAAATGTAAGGATTCTGGACAAGGACCTAGTATGCAGTCCTTGACTTACAACTGTTAGTCCTTGACTTACAACAGTTCTTGACTTAACTGTTTGTTCAGTGACTGTTCAAAGTTACAACGGCACTGAAAAAAGTGACTTTTGACCAGTTTTCACACTTATGACCATTACAGCATCCCTAGGGTCACATGATTAAAATTTGGCCGCTTAGAACCAGGGTACATTTATGATGGTTCCAGTATCCTGGGTTCATGTGATCACCATTTGTTACCTTCCCAGCCGGCTTCTGACAAGCAAAATCAGTGCTATTCATGAAGCATAATTCACTTAACAACTGCAGCTTTTGCTTAACAACTGTGGCAAAAAGAAGCCTAAAATGGGGTAAAACTCACTTAACAATTGTCTTGCTTAGCAATGGAAATTTTGGAGTCAACTGTGGTCGTAAGTCAAGGAGTACTTAAACTGGTTTCTTCTGCCTATGTCCAGTTGATCCAAAAAGGGACCAAAAATGGCGACAGTGTTAAATTGGTCCAAACCATCTTAAAATGTTTCTGGTAACAAGCTGTGGTCCTTCTGTGAACTTTCCAAAAATCTCTTGGATTCATGTCAGAGTGCCCACAGTGTGACTATGTGAGACAACCCAGAAGTAAATACAATAAACAGAGGATTGTATTTAAATAGTGGTTTTATATATATATATATATATATACACACACAGTACACGTACTTTAGTTGGACCTCAAACAAACAGCAACTGGCAATTACAACACGGAAGCACCCCCCCCCCAATAGGGTCTCTTCTTATTACAGGCTCTTAAAGTGATACCAGTCCAAAAACCTTGCTGACTCATTCCCAACTTTACATCATTGTAGCAGCTGGTCAGCTCTTAAATCTTTACCCTGACAATTCAGAAATCTACCTTACCCATCGTCTTCCATTCTCCTTCTTCTCTCGACCAACAGAATAGCTTTTGCTTACCTGTCATCTGTTCATATTGCATGCTCATAATGTGCAGGTTTCTGCCTGTTGAACATCATCTCAAGGGAGCAGTCTTTATTTTTTCCAAGAGTGATCGGTTGGTTCATCTTATAGTTCATCTTATTATTAGCCATCTCCATCTTGGTAAATCATTTATGTCTTTCTTCCTACTGTGTCTTTCTCAATTTCATACTTGCACAATGGAAAAATAACTGCTTTACAGATTCTGATCTTTCTTGCCATAGAAATGGCTTAGGGCCAGGGTACTTACAGGACCGTCTTCTGCCACCAATTGCCTCCCACCGGCCAGTTCGCTCCCACAGAGAGGGCCTCCTCAGGGTGCCGTCGGCCAGACAATGTCGGCTGGTGACCCCCAGGGGGAGAGCCTTCTTTGTGGTGGCACCTACCCTCTGGAACAATCTACCCCCAGAGATACGAGTGATCCCAGACCTCCGGACTTTTCGTCGGGCCCTTAAAACCTACCTCTTTCAGTTAGCCGGGCTGTCCTGATTTTATGATGGGTTTTTAAAATTTGAAATTGGTTTTAAATTGAAATGTTTTAAATTATGGGCCAAATTATTTAATTATTTTTAAATCTATTTTAACTTTTGTATATAAAGTGTTTTACTTGGCTGTTCACCGCCCTGAGTCCGAAAGGAGAAGGGCGGTTTAGAAATTTGATAAAAGAAAGAAAGAAAAGAAAGAAAGAAATAACCAAACTTATTCGTCATAAGTTTGTCACTGCCTTTCTCCTAGGATTAAGAGACTGTTTTCCTGCCCCAAAAAACCATCAATTATTATAAATTCACTAAGCATACTGGTTGATATTACCTTTGTCTTCTTAATATTTAGTATTAACCCAGATTTTTCACATTCCATTTTAATCTTTCAATGAATTATTTCATTCTTTCTTTCAATGAATAAGTTGTCTTTACTTGCAACCAGGAAAGTGCATCTTTAACTGTTAGAGTTTCTGTGGTCAGTTTTAATTCCAATTGTCACCTTTTCTAATCCTTCCATTCTTCAAAGGTATTTACTGTATAAGCTAAACAAATATAGGTCCAACATGCATCGTGTCTGTTGCTGTTTATTTCAGTATTTTTCATTCTTTTATTTTAATTCTCATTTATTTATCAATAAATATAAAGTACTTAATATTTTCCTGCTTGTTAGTTTCCATTTTTTTTCTTTTTAAGGAAACAATTGCATCAAGGGACGTGGTGGCTCAGTGGCTAAGACACTGAGCTTGTCCATTGAAAGGTTTGCAGTTCAGTGGTTCGAATCCCTAGTGCCGCTGCGTAACAGGGTGAGCTCCCGTTACTTGTCCCAGCTTCTGCCAACCTAGCAGTTCAAAAGCACATAAAAAATGCAAGTAGAAAAATAGGGACCACCTTTGGTGGGAAGGTAACAGCGTTCCGTGCGTCTTTGGCATTTAGTCATGCTGGCCACATGACCACAGAGACATCTTTGGACAGCGCTGGCTCTTCGGCTTTGAAATGGAGATGAGCATCGTCCCCTAGACCCGGAAATGACTAGCACATTATGTACGAGGGGAACCTTTACCTTATTCAAGCTGTCTTGAGTTGAAACTGAATTTACATGTTTAAGTAAATATGTTTTGTAACTTTACTGTCAGTTTCTTTTTACTGCCAGCTTCTTTTTACTGCCGACTATATAATATTATACTACTGGCTTGTAAATTTACTAACAGCTTCTCCCATGACTCTGCTTGTCGGAAGCCAGCTGTGAAGGACACAAATGGCGATCCCATGTCCATGGAACACTATATAACATTTGTAAATACCCACCGTTTGAGAAAAGTTCCATTTGCAGTCACGTGATGGTCGTAAGTGCAAGGACTAATCGTAAAGCCATCATAACTTTGAACGGTCACTAAACAGGGCAATCATTAAGAAAGGGCTACCTGCATAATACATAAAGAGAGATGGATCACTGCTTCAATACATTTCTTTAAGGTACCTTAAGGTAAATGCAGCCCACTATATATGAATTGGCCATTCACTGACAGTGGGGCTTAAGGGCAGGATTTTATAACTTTAGAAGTAGGCAAAAACTACGTCATTTGCTTGTGTTGGAAGAAATGTCCATCTGGGTTCAGTTCCAAGTGGGAAGAAAGACACTGGAAACATGGAGACTGCTTGGAAAGATGGTTTAATGGTGGACAGGACCAGTGGTGGGTTCCTCCCAGTTCCTCCCAGTTCTGCCAAGCTGGTAGCAGTGACGATATGATGTCACCGAACCGCTTCTGCCCCCCCCTGCCCCCCGTCCCCCCCACGTTATTCTTACCTTTTATTTGGCCCCACCCCCAATCTATTGCTGCCTCCTGAGTCCCAGCTGATGGGCTATAAGGAAAAAAACTGTTTAAACTCTTTCCGCGGGGCTTCAAACGGCCGCCCTACAGCTGATCAGTGGTAAAAGGCAGTTTGGTAGTAGACCGGTGCCTCCAAAAGCAAATGAGTAGACCGGTGCTTGCAAAAATACATGAGTAGACCGGTGCCTGCAAAAATACATGAGTAGACCGGTACAGCTCTGCAAGCAGTTAAAAGCCTTTTGCTAAATCCTAAAGAATTGTCACATGACCATCAAGCCATGCCCACAAAATAAGCCACGCCCACAGAACTGGTAGTAAAAACATTTAGACCCCACCCCTGGACAGGACCACATGGTTTTGAGGTCCTCGGCAAAAAGAACACATGGGTGAGAGAGATTTCTACCTTCTCTTGGGCCCCACTTTGGAGCTTCCTGTTCCCATGTAAGAAATGCACTCTGATTGGTTGTCTGACTTCCATGGGACCATGGAGGGGTAACTTTGTACGTTGTCTTTTAAGTCCCAGGCCTGGTTGAATCTTGCTGAGTGATGATGTAATGAAGGGGCTTTGGGCAATTCCTATTATGGCTTAATGGCTTCGTCCTGATTTGGATCTTGAGTGAAGGCTAATCCTATCATGTCCTGAGGGAGGGTCATGTCTTTTATGTTGTAGATAAGCTGGCCCAGCCTTTTGTCCTGTAGATAGGATGGCTCAATCTTTCTGGGGCTGTTAACAAAGGTGGGGGCTGCTTTCCAAAAGCATGTATCTCCTTTTGTCATCCAGGGAGGTATAATATTCTGCCTTTTAAATATTTCTTCGAATATTTCATTCTTCTAGGAGAGGGGTGGGTGCTAACTTCCTACACTTTGCTGACTGGGGAATTCTAGGAACTGAAGTCTTTCAGTTCTCAAGGTTGAGAAACATTGAATTATATACCAAGGCATAAAGTAATTTATTTGGGTTGGGTTTAGTTTTTGCAATCCAGCCTTGATAGTTTATACTTTATGACTTGATAGTCTGTGAGCTTGAACAGGTGTGATTTATTCAGTAAATCATGGTTAATTGTAAAAGCTGAAGCCCAGGTCATTTGATGAGGTAAAAACTTAAGGGAGGATCTATAGCAGGAGTGGGTAATTAATTTTCCCAAAAGAAACTGGGACTACAGGTAGTCCTCCAGTTATGACCACAGTTGAGCCCAAAATTTATGTTGCCGAGGAAGACATTTGTTAAGGGACTTCTGCCCCATTTTACGACTTTTCTTGCCACAGTTGTTAAGCGAATCACTGCATTTTTTAAGTTAATCACACAGTTGTTAAGTGAATCTGGCTTCCCCCTTGACTTTGCTTGTCAGAAGGTCACAAAAGGGGATCACGTGACCTTGGGACACAGCAACGGTCATAAATATGAGGTAGTTGTCAAGCGGCTGAATTTTGATCACGTGACCTGGGGGAATGCTGCAATGGTTGTAGGTGTGAAAAATGGTGATAAGTCACCTTTTTCAGTGCCGTTGTAATTTTGAATGGTCACTAAATGAACTGTTATAAGTCGAGGACTACCTGTATTGTGAAGGGATGCCATTGCCCTGGCCCCTACTGCTGACATTCCACCATCAGCCCTTGCCTCCCGAAAATGCCATTCCACCCACCGACTCCGACCCTCCACTCTCCAAGTTGTGCCCCGCCTCCTTCTGCCATTGCCCTGCCACTGGTGACACCCCACCCTCCAACAACAACACCTACCAACATGGGCCAGACGGGCTGCATGTGGCCCACGGCCAATAAAATGATCTATAGTGGGGGTGTCAAACTCGATTTCATTGAGGGCCGCATCAGGGTTGTGTTTGACCTCAGGGGGGCCAGGGTGGGCGTGGCCAGCTCGACCTCACTTGTGTCAGGGGCGCCTGTGGTTGCTCAAGCGCTCTGCCAGTGAAAATGGGCTCCCGAGCTCCGTTTTTGGCTGCAACAGCTTCCTGCCAGAGAAAACGGAGCTCAGGAGGGCCACCTGCTGGCAGAGGCACCACAGCCCAGTCCTTTGCTGTTTCCAGGGTGGTCCCACAAGCCACATCTAAGCACCTCGCAGGTTGGGTCCGGGCCCTGGGCCTTGACTTTGACACCCCTGATCTATAGCAAAAAGGAAGGCACAAATTTCAGTATTTCCTTCCATCTGCTGTTCAACAGGTAATAGGAATTGTTATCTGAAGAGCTGTAATTCACTATTTTCCCACGTCAGTCAGTGTGAAATGGGAACTGTAGCGTAATATGTTTGTTCTGCTAAACCACGGTTTGATTACATGAAAGTTTTAACTGTACCTTTATCATCTCAGTCAGCATAACTAAAGGGAAAAGGCTACTTGTAAATAGTTGGATCATTTTATCTAGTAATTATCTGAAAATAGCATTCAGAGGATATCCCAGAGTACAGGGGATTAAAAATGGATTATTTGCTCTCTCCTCTTAGAGAAAAGGAAAGGCCATTCTTTGACTGTATGGCATCCTTGTCTATTTGTATGTCAGTGACCACTCGCCTTAAGAGCTGTGGTGGCACAGTGGTTAGAATGCAGTACTGCAGGCTACAGCTGCTGGCTTCCGGCTGCCAGAGTTTTGGCAGTTCGAATCTCACTGGCTCAAAGTTGACTCAGCCTTCCATCCTTCCGAGGTTGGTAAAATGAGGACCCAGATTGTTGGGGACAATATGTGACTCTGTAAACCACTTAGAGACTGGAAAGCACTGTGAAGCGGTATATAAGTCTAAGTGCTATTGCTATTGCTATTGCC